>NW_015199252.1:0-891 GCF_001447785.1 Gekko japonicus | reverse complement strand
GGGACCCTAGCATATTCATTGATGAGAAATGTGGCAGTATTATCATCAATGTAGTCGAGTGCCAAAGCTTCTCTAATCACTATTTTAATTATTTTTAATACCTCATCATTAGGATCATGTCTGCTGGGTCTATAATGATTAGTACCCGAAAGTTGTCTCTCTACTTCCTGAACATAATCAATCGGGTTCAAAAGAACTACACCCCCACCCTTATCTGCCCCTTTAACTACAATGGATGCATCCTCATAGATCTTGTGTAATAGATCTACCTCCTCATGAGTAAGGTTATATTTAAACCTCCTCCTTGGTGATTCTAAGTGCAGAATGTCCTCTGTTACCCTTCTCTCAAACACTGATATCGATGGTACATTGACATGAGGTACAAACTGTGATTTATTTCTTGGAAAAGTGGGGGTACAAAAAACAGAATCACCAAAAAAGGCCCCCAGTTTCAATGTCCTGGTTAGTTTGAACAAATCAATGCGTGTACGAAAAGCATTATACTTGGGTGCCATAGTATAACCTAAACCCAAGTTTAAAAGCCTTCTCTCATCAGTAGACAAAAGCCTTTCAGACAAATTCACAACTAGTTCCTTTTCTTCCCTCTTGTGCATTTATATATGTAGATTTTTTGTACACATTTTTGTATAAATTTTGTGATTGTTATTTAAATATTTTCTAGCGCGGTTACCTCACAGTTTCTTCTTTTTCGGTGGGTAATACGTTATCTGTCCGATGAGACAAGTAGATCATGCAGTGAAAAATGGAACACAATGAGGGGGAAGGGATCATGAATTGACCAGCAACCCACATGGAGTGATTCCAAACTGGCCGAGAATGGAACCAACAACTCTATGTGAAAACATTAACATTTTCACAAAACTCTATGGT
>NW_015199251.1:0-898 GCF_001447785.1 Gekko japonicus | reverse complement strand
TCAGCTTGGAGGGAACACTGGGACTCCTGCTCCTTGCTGGAGACGCTGGGTTATCGAATCCATTCACTCACCCAAACTCTGGTAATGATCTTGGCGGGTTTGGACACGGCAAACTACTCTGAGCCTAAATGGTTTCTTTTACGTGTTTGTTTTGGAGCATATGAGGCAGGGGTATCAAACATAAGGCCCGGAAGGCGTATCCGGCCCATCCAGGGCTCTTATGCGGCCCGCGAGCAACTGATGTGAGGGAGTGCTGGGGGGAGGGGGGGAGCCACTCTGTTGTGGCTTCAGCACAGCAGAACAACCTCGCGTGCAGCAGTCAAGCATCGTGGGAGCATCTGCCCAGCACCGCACTGCTACTTCTCCAGTCCGCCTATGTGGGTTTTCCTCTGCCTAACATGCAAACTCCTTTGCATGTTAGGAGTGCAGGGGGCCTTACAGTGAGGACACACCAACTCCGAGCTTACCAGCTGCTGCCCTTTATACAGTTCCTATCTCTAGTACCTGCTGTTACATTTTATGGCACACATGGCCCAGCCTGACAAAGTGACATTTATCTTAGACCCTGCCCCCCGTGACAAACAAGTTTGACACCTTCGGTCTAGAGAGTCACTCAAGGATATCACCTTGTATGGGCCTTCCTCCTGGAAAGTACAAAACTGATTGGTGGCCACCATAAATATGTTATCTCCAAGGCCAGCAAGAGAACTCTAATGTGTGGGTTGTAGGGATAGGAGAGACAGCATGTTGACTGGGAAGGGGGAAAAATGTGAAGGATGAAAAGGATATCACCGCCACTATCCTTAGCTCAGAGTGTTACATGTTGCTGCGGCATCACCTCTTGGTAGGCAATCCGGAGTGACATCACAATCACATCATGCCAGTTTTCCCCACTGAG
>NW_015199250.1:0-908 GCF_001447785.1 Gekko japonicus | reverse complement strand
GCAATTCAGCAGTCTCTCTTTCTAATCCCGCTGTGAAATTCCTTTGTAAAATAACTGCTACTTTTAGGTCAGCAACTGAATGTCCTGGAAGGTTAAAATGTCCCCACACTGGTTTTTGAACGCTGTGGTTTCGGACATCAGACTTATGTTCGTTAATTCTTCGTCAAAGGGACTGGCCTGTCTTGTCCAACGTAGAAAGTGGAAGGGCATCGCTGACATGAAATGGCATAAATCACATTAGAGGATGAGCAGGAGTAGGAACCTGAGTGCTGGGTCCACTGATAGTGCTGCTAGGATCTATAGGAGAGCAAAGTTGGCCTCTTGGTTTGTTGCAGGCCTTGGTACCAGAGTTGGGTCTGGCTGCCATCCTCAGCCCTACAGCAATCAGCACTGACGTCATTACAAAGATAGTAAAGGTGAAGGTTTCCCTTGCTCGAAAGCCAGTCAAATCCGACTCTAGGGATGCGGCGCTCATCTCCGTTTCCAAGCCGAAGAGCCAGCGCTGTCTGAAGACGTTTCCGTGGTCATGGGGCCGGCATGACTAGACGCCGAGGCACATGGAACACTGTTATCTTCCCACCGAAGCGGTACCTATTTATCTACTTGCAATTTCTTGCTTTCAAATTGCTAGGTTGGCAGGAGCTGGGGCCAGAGACAGGAGCTCACTCCGTCACATGGCACTTGGGTCTTGAACTGCCAAACTACAGACCTTCCAGTATGCAGTTCAGCATCTTAACCACTTGAGCCACCGCAGCATAGCCCACCCCAAATGACTGGTGCAAACCTTGCTGATCTCCTGCCAAACGCATTTCCTCTGTCTTTGCAAAGGAAGAATGCAGAGTGAGTCCCTTCAAGCAGTTCTCTTCTGAGAAAAATCTTTGAGGTTCTGCAGAAGTCCTTTGTTACAA
>NW_015199249.1:0-908 GCF_001447785.1 Gekko japonicus | reverse complement strand
CCAAAATCTTGCAACTCAGCAGCTCCAACGAACTGATACTTTAAAAATAACAAAGCAAATGGCTGAGAAGGTGAAGGAAATGGACGCCAATGCAAAAAAAGTCAAGAAAAAGGTGCAAAAGCTGGAGAAGAAACAACCCTCGGAAGAATCACAACTTTTAAAGCTGCAAATGGGAAAAGCAAATTTGGTCCTACGGTTTCAAGATGTCCCAAAATTAAAAGGTGAGAATCTAAAGCAACTCCTGAGTGAAGCATTAGCCCCAGTTACAGATTTGAAAGCGGAGTATCTTGCAAGCGAAATGGATGTGGTCTATAGGTCCTATTCCGTGTACATCAAAAAGAATAATCTGCCTGGGAAAATAGTGGCTAGATTCTGAAAGCGACATGTGAGGGATTCTATCCTGAAAGCAACTACAGGAACACCCTTGAAAATTGGGGACAACACCATCAGGATTCTAAAACACATTCCATTTGAAATAAGACAAAAGAGAAAGAAATATAAAGATTTAATCCTTTTTCTTCTAACAAACAGCATTGTCTACAGGTGGCTAATTCCAGAAGGAGTCATTTTCAACCTACAAGATAAAACAGAAAAGATTGACTCTGTTTCCAAACCGCATGAGTTCCTGAGAGTGCAGCTGGGAGAGCCAGCTGAGGTCGAGAAGGAAGAAGATGACATCAAATCCAGTGGCGAATTGGACTCGGTGTCACGATTGCCCTGGCAGGGCGGGCTAGACAAGGCACAGAGTATCCCAAAACACAGGCTAAGGTCAGAGCACCAGATAGGCAGAGAAACAAAAGCATAATCCAAAATATCAGGTCACTTGCACATTCTAAGGCTTACCGGAGATTGGCAGTTGGGCGGCACGGTGGGCATGACACTCGGTGTCTTCTGACGAGGACTCTCTT
>NW_015199248.1:0-900 GCF_001447785.1 Gekko japonicus | reverse complement strand
CTTGAGCCACCGCAGCTCCTCAACAATGCTTGCCTCATCCTTTTATCCTCCCAAGAGACCACCCTGCGAAGTGGGTCACAGGCTGAGAGGGCGTGGCCGGCCCCAGGTCACCCAGCAAGCCCCCATGGCAGAGTGGGGATTTGAACCTGGCTCCCCCAGATCTTAGTCGGACATTCTCATCACTACACTACGTGGGCTCAAGCAAGAGAGGCAGAAATAGCAGGAAACAGAGAGGCTGTCTGTTAGGCACAGAGAAGAACATCCCTGTTACATTTTTACAGGTATTATTCCAATAACAAGAATTTGCACACACAAAAATGGAAATTATTTGGCTATAGTATTTAAACCACACTTGATTCCCCGCCCCAATCAACTATAATCAGCTCGAGTATTAATTGCTATTGAAACATAAGGGGTTTCTGCATTGGGTTTTCCCTCCGTTGTTTTAGCCACACAGAAACAGAAATTCCCCACTGCATTGCATGTGCTTTCACTTTCTTTGATCATTGGATTTTATGGTACCCTTTATGGTACCTGCATGCCCCTTTCACTTTCTTTGATCATCAGGTTTTATGGTACCTTCTGCATAGATTTATGGCTATCCAGGGGTGACTTTGCAGTCAGTAGGGCATTGGCCCGGGGTATTTGGATGTGGTTTTGAGCTGCACCTTTTCCTCAGTGTTGAGGAAATGTGGAGCCAATGCCAGATGCAGAATTGCCCATAGGTCCTGTCAGAAGCGCATCCATGTGCTTGTTTACCCCCATCTCCCTGCTGTTCAATTTGAAACTGAAGGTTTCTTGGAACAGGATGGGTCTGTAATGCACTTGGCAAACCTTAGATTAAAGCATGCTCAATGGCATTACAGAAACTAATGTAATACTTTTCATCTGTGTGCGTGC
>NW_015199247.1:0-897 GCF_001447785.1 Gekko japonicus | reverse complement strand
ACGCAGAAAGTTATAATTCTATTATTATGGTATACTACAAAGGGGGCTGCTCAGTCAGAGTGGAAACAGTGTTTTGGCGGGAAAATCTGCCTCACAGTAAAGAAGTAGGGGTCCATCATACCTGTCTATAAGTAGTGTAGGATGAATACTCTGAAAGGCATGAACAACTGTGGAACGTGCATCTATTTTTTTTGCAGCGTGGCACGGACAGTCTTGGAGCATTCAGTGAGACATGACTCCTTATTTAAGGTGGCAACTGGTAAAACTGCATTAAATAACACTGCTTAATAATGGTTGGTTCTAGCTGGGGAAAGATTTCAATGCCCATCAAAATGTCATCAAGAGTTTGGATTTATGTGATCCCACACATCTGGCTACTCTGCACAGTGTGGGGCTATTCCTGGACTCAAGATATGGGTGGTAATTGGATATGCCCTAGTTTGTAACTAGTCTTACAAAATAACCAATGGCCCTGCATGGGAATGTGCAACCCCACTGACGTCAACAGACTCAGACAGCCATTTCAGTAGTTCTACCTTGCAATGGTGATGGAGCCACACATCCGCAGAAGCCCTTTCTGTACATATCCCTTGCGGTATTAGGGAACTTGCTTGAGGCATAATCCCCATGATGATTCTGGCTGACAAATGTCCTCTACTGGTATCAATACATGTTATTGCTTGTGGGGAAATGTCTACATGATGGAGCTTCTAAGAGCTTTGTCCCACTTTGTTGACTGCTCGGCTGACAAGCTGTTCAAATGTTCCTTTTCATGATGGTCATCGTCACATTCAGCTGAAGTTTATTACAGCTGTTTCTTCTTCCCTCGTTGGTTTTTCCCAGTTCTGCCTACGTATCCAAATGGCTCTGGGTCAGAGGTCATTTCGGGGGGGAACG
>NW_015199246.1:0-1149 GCF_001447785.1 Gekko japonicus | reverse complement strand
AGAACTACGACTTGCCGAAGGTCATCCAGGAGATGCAGGTGGAGGCGTGGGGAATCAAACCCGGTTCTCCCAGATTAGAGTCCGCGCACTTAACCACTACACCAAACTGGCAAGATGCATCGACAGGCAAAATAATCCAGGACCTGATCCACAGAGATGGAAGCACCAAAAAACCCCTCAGCAACGTGAAAAAGAGCAAGTGTCCGGTAGCACCTTTATCATGACCGATGGACTCGCATTCTAGCTGTATCTGGAGAAGCAAGCGCTGACTCACAAAAGCTCATCCCCTGCCACAAATTTTGTTAGCCTTTAAGGTGCTACCGGACTCTTGCTCTTTTCTGCTGCTACGGACAGGTGGATGCATCGTCTTCAGCTTGGTCATTTTTAACTGGAGGATGTCTGGGGATTGAACCTGGCACCTTTTGCGTGCCGGGCAGAGGCTCTTCCACTGAGCCGTGCCCTGCCGTCATCTTAGCTTTTCATATGAAGCTGCCTTATACTGAATCAGACTCTCCTGAGTCCCACCATGGGTCCATCTCACTCCGTTTCGTTTACTCGGACAGACAGCATCTCTTCGGGGTCCCAGACGTCACCTCCTCCCTGGTCCTTTTAACTGGAGATGCCGGGGATTGAACCTGGGACCTTCTGCATGCCAAGCAGATGCTCTACCCCTGAGCCACAGCCCCTCTTTACAGCTCTCCAGGGTCTCAGGCGGAGGTCTTTCCCATCACCTCCTGCCTGGCCCTTTTTAACTGGAGATGCCGGGGACTGAACCTGGGACCTTCTGTACGCTAAGCAGAGACTCTTCCACTGAGCCACAGCCCCCTCCATAGCTCTCCAGGGTCTCAGGCTGAGGTCTTCCACGTCACCTATTGCCCGGTCGTTTTCACTGGGATTGAACCTGGAACCTTCTGCATGCCAAGCAGATGCTCTGTCGCTGAGCCACGGCCTCTCCTCTATAATAAATGAACACATGAAGCTGCCTGATACTGAATCAGGCTATCAGTCCGTCAAAGTTAGTACTGTCTACCCAGACTGGCAGCAGCTTTCCTGGTCTCAGGGTGAGATCTTTCACATCACCTCCTACTTAACACTTCTATCTGGAGATGCCAGGGATTGCTTGTGGCTACAAGCATGGACGGCTTCAAA
>NW_015199245.1:0-901 GCF_001447785.1 Gekko japonicus | reverse complement strand
TTGAATCCTTTCTTTTAGTTTAACGGCTAATTCCTTCGGTTGTTCCATAATCAATGCAATATCATCAGTAAAAGCTAATCGTTTGTATTCTTCTCCTTTCAATTTTAGTCCAATAATCTCTTTATCCCTTCTTATTACCATGGTGTATTTCATAATACTCAAGGATATTCATTAGGCATCTGAGGTTATTTCTCATCTGTCTTTTAGGTAAGAATCCCACTTGGGCATGATGGATCACTTTCATTAAGACATTTTTAAGTCTTTGAGCTAATATTGATGCATATATTTTATAATCTACGTTCAACAAAGATATTGGCTTATAATTTTTAATCTCTTTTTCATCCTGGTTTTGTTTAAGTTTAAGTATCAAAGAAATAATTGCCTCTTTCCAGGTATCGGGAATCTTCCCTTCTTTTCTCGCTATATTACATATTTCTTCCAGGGTTGTTATTATTTGCTCTTTAAAAATATGATAAAACTCTATAGGTAATCCGTCCGGGCCCGGAGCTTTCCCTTTATTCTGTTTCTTTATTGCTTCAATAATTTCCATGTTAGCTATTGATTTGTTTAATATTTCTCTTTGATCATCAGTGAATTTTTTCAATGGACGTATCTTCAAATAATCTTTTATATGTTCTATGTTCCCACTCGGTTTTTCGTATAGGTGTCTGTAAAAGTTTTTTTCTGAATATCCACCATTCTGTTTATCTCTTTATCCTCTTTTCCAAAGGTAGCCAAAAAATCTTCCGCCTTAAAGATGTTATCCAATACCTTTTCATCTGAAAAATAAAAGTGACACCCTCCGGAAGGAGCCAGCAATATTGTACATCATTTTTCCTCAGAAGTGTTGTCAGTTTGGTGTATCCTTTTCGTTTTTCTCTTACCCTCCATGGGGTTTCCT
>NW_015199244.1:0-929 GCF_001447785.1 Gekko japonicus | reverse complement strand
ATCTCATCCTTTGCCGTCCCCGTCTTCACCCACACGTTTTAATTGATTCCTTGAGTTAGAGCTTAGAGTTTCAATATTGGCCAAACCCCTAAGTAGCCGCTCCTTACTACACGCACCAATGGATGTAGTTATGGGACGGACTTACAGGTAGGTGGATCTTCAGATTGGCAAGGTTGCCATCCACCCAAAGAGTCACCTATAAAAGCTAAAGACCATGTGCTGGGTTTTTGGCTAGCCGCATCCTCTATCTACTTGCAATTTCTTGCTTTCGAACTGCTAGGTTGGCAGGAGCTGGAACTAGAGATGGGAGCTCACTCCGTCATGCGGCACACCCGGGTCTCCAACTGCTGAACTACCGACCTTCCACAGCCTGCAGTTCAGCGTCTTAACCACTTGAGCCACCGCAGCTCCTTTCAACGTAAATGAGACTGCCACGAATAAAAACAAAAAGGGGTAAACACAGATGCTGATAATGATATTTGTCCAATGATATGTGTAGGCTTCAGTGGCGGGGGGGGCTTTGAAAATGCATTTAAAGTTGCTTTATTTCGCTGACTGGCTGGGGAAGGGAAGACCGATCGGGGTGGGACGCCTCCCCTTCGCTTCCCCAGCCGCCCTGCCGGGAGCCACACAATATGTGTGAGAGAGCCACAGTTTGGCCACCCCTGGCCTACAACATCCCTGACAAGTGCTCATCCAGCCGCTGCTTCAAGACGGCCAGACCCCCCCAGGCAGCTGATTCTACTGTTGCACAACTCTGACTGTAGATATTTCCCCCCCTAATATCCAGGTGGTACCTTTCTGCCTGTAATTCAAACCCATTAGTGCAAGTCCAGGTCCCCTGCTGTTCTTCACGCAAGAGTCAGCCAGAGCTGGGAGCCCTGGGGCCGAAGGAGGGACGGCGCGTGACCAGCTACATACCTGGCCAC
>NW_015199243.1:0-934 GCF_001447785.1 Gekko japonicus | reverse complement strand
GCTATTCTTTACTGTGTACCTTCCGTTTGTTGTGTTTTGCTAACCTCCAGGTAGGGCCTGAGGATCTCCTGGAATAACAACTGACTTTCTGACCACAGAGATCAGTTCCCCTGGAGAAAATGGCCACTTTGGAGGGTATGAGCTCTATGGCATTATCCCTGCTGAGGTCCCTGCCCTCCACAAACCCCGCCCTCCCTAGGCTCCACCCCCAAAACCTCTAGGAAGTTCCCAACATAGAGTTGACAACCCTATCTGTTTTCCAAGGGTTCTGTCTCACTCCAATATGACCAAGAGTCTTGTTTCACAGCCCTGTATCTAGTTTGGTGTCATGCTTAAGTGCATGGACTCTAATCTGGTGTAGTGGTTAAGTGCGCAGACTCTAATCTGGGAGAACCAGGTTTGATTCCCCACTCCTCCACTTACACAGCTGCTGGGTGACCTTGGGCAAGCCATAGTTCTGTCAGAGCTGTTCTGTTAGGAGCAGTTCTCGAAAGGGCTCTCTCGGCCAAACCTGAGGGGTTGAGAGAGCTCTGACAGAAACTGCTCTTTCAAGAACACCTCTGACAGAACTACGGATTGCCCAAGGTCATCCGGCAGCTGCGAGTGGAGGAGTGGGGAATCAAACCCGGTTCTCCCAGATTAGAGTCCGTGCACGTAGCCAGCTTTCAATATGCAGTGCCTGTGCAAAGTAAAGAGCGGGGGGGAGAGGATGGAATATATGCATGCTTTATTCCTTATATACCATGAGGTTGATGGAATTCTCAGTGGCAGGCACAACTCTTAAGAGTTCAGAGTCTGTGACCGACATCACACATGAATTCTTAAAATCCGGCAAGATTAAAATGTAATTGTGCATCAGACTTTCCTGGCTTGACCCTCAATTGACTCAGAATCCTGTTTTAGGTATATTTGAGAAGCGCCTTTTTGTTTTTCA
>NW_015199242.1:0-900 GCF_001447785.1 Gekko japonicus | reverse complement strand
CCGCCATTTTTAAAAAAGCGTTGGCAGTGAGCGCATAGGCGGAGCTCCGCCGCCGCATTATTAAAAACGATGTTTAAACGGTGCCTAGTTTTAGCCTTTAGACAAGTTTGGGATCTCATGGAGGCCATTTTCAGGGTACATGATTAAAGGGAAGTGGTCCTTTAAAGTTTAAAGGGAAGTGTTACAGCAGTCGGGTTGACGAGGAAATCACTGTTCTGCGCACACGCGAAAATTTTAGTGCCAGAGATGGCTGCCTGTGCGCATGCCCAAACTGAGAGAGAGAGAAAAAACAACACCGGCAGGGAGCGATGTTGCTGCGCAGCGATCCAGAACAAGAAGGTGAGTGTGATCGTGATTCTCCAGATGAAAAAAAACACGCATGGGGCCTTAGCAGTTTAACCCACGCCCAGCACGCCATCTGAACACACCCATAGAAACTGTGAATGTCTCATACCAGTTGTTCTTAGACCTTCAGTAAGAAGACAAAGCCAAGTTTGTGTGGCATGTCTTAAAGTGTGACCTCAGTAGATGGAGCTGATCCCATCTGAGAATAGGTGGGACCTGGGGATCCCTCAGAATTACAGTTCATCTCCAGACTGCAAAGAGCAGTTCCACTGGAGAAAATTGATGCTTTGGAGGGTGGACTCTATGGCATTGTACCCCACTGAGGTCCCTGTCCTCCCCAGGCTCGGCCCCTCAAATCTCCAGGAGTTTCCCAACCTGGATCTGGCAACCCTACCCCCCCATCCCCTGTCGGTAGCGAGGGGGCACCAGGCAACCCAATCAGAGCTCTAAGTAGTGATAAGTTTAACAACCTCCTTCCTAGGATTGCCAGGTCCCGCCTCTTCCCCAGCGGGGGACTTTGGGAAGCATTCCTGGAGGCAGGGGTCATTTCCTGCA
>NW_015199241.1:0-919 GCF_001447785.1 Gekko japonicus | reverse complement strand
TGTCTAAAGTAGCAGATGACATGTCTGGTTTTTAAAGCAAAAGAAGTACATGCAGTTTGCCTCCCTCCAGGTGAAGATCCACACAGTTAAGATCAGGACTGTTGAGCATGGAAAGAAAGGGTCTAAAATCTCTCTCTCTCTCTGCACTGATTTCTTGACCTGAGACAGCCCTGTCCCACTGAGGAAACTTAGTGTAGCCATCAGAACATGATGTATGTTTCCCTGACTGGCAAAATTCAGCTCCAAGCGAAGAACTCCCAGAATGCATCTGTCTAAATGCCACATAGTGAACTTGTGGACTTTGTAATGTGTGAATCAGCTGTATAATATTGAGCTCAGCTGGGAAAAGGGGCTTGGGGAGGGAGTCCATGGCAGGTCGAGAGAGCTGCCCTCACTCAGATTTACCTTTTGGTGTAAAAATCTGATCTGTCACTGCCTACTTTATACATCATTGTGGAAGATGTTAATTTAAACACACGGGCCTGCCCTTGTCATTGTGTAGTTGAAACCTTATACCTTCTGAAGTTATGAAGTGATAAATATAGCAGCATTACGAATAGTATATCACACAAACTGAATCTCTGTTTTGTGCCCTTAGTATTCTGTGGCTCCTGGGAGCCAACTGGGAAATTAGGAGGTAAAAAGGGCCCTGGAAAAGGGCCCTGCCTCCATCCCACCCTGGGCTTGCCCCCTCGAGACGGCCCCCCGCCCCCCCCCCCCCCCCCCCATGGAGAGGGGGCAATGAGCAGAGCAGCTGTGGATCCTGCCTTCGATGGAGGTGAGGAAGGAAAGAGCTTGTTTGCTGCAGCTCCAAATACCTGTGCACCTTGTGTGAAGCCAAGGCCTTAGACTTGCAGCAGTGGCATCTCCCATGCATCTTGTGCATGGGGGCACTGGTTAATGTGAGGCAGACATAGCA
>NW_015199240.1:0-463 GCF_001447785.1 Gekko japonicus | reverse complement strand
GTGTTAGTGTTAGGGTTAGCAGGGTTAGGTTTAGGGCTAAGGCTAGGCTTAGGGTTAGGGTTAGGGTTAGGGTTAGGGTTAGAGTTAGGGTTCGGGCTAGGGCTAGGTTTAGGGTTAGGGTTAGGACATAGGGTAGGGGTTAGGTTTAGGGTAGGGGTTAGGTTTAGGGTTAGGGTTAAGCCTACGGCTAGGGTTAGGGCTATCGCTAGGGCTAGGGTTAGGTTGTTAATGCTAGGGCTAGGGTTAGGTTTAGGGCTAGTGTTAGGGTGAGGGCTAGGGTTAGGGTTAGGGATACAAGTACTCTTGGGTTTTAATTTATTAGTGGGTCTTTTTTCTTTCTCCTTACATGTTGCCACCTTGGTGCATTGTCTGTTGTTAGAATCCATACTGGAGATGATAATTGTATGGCTTCATAATAGAACACTAGGTCCGGCAAATCCATACCTCCATTTTTTATTGAGCG
>NW_015199239.1:0-929 GCF_001447785.1 Gekko japonicus | reverse complement strand
GGAACTCCGTTCCTGCCCAAAAATAGCCCGGATCATCAGTAATCCTTCTCTGTCTGCTGAGAACTTCCCAAAAGGTCCCCCACAAGGAATTAGTTCTTTGGATATGCCAGGAGTCCTAGGTTTGCCACCTTCCAGGTGGTAGCTGGAGATCCCCTCGGATTACAACTGATCTCCAGGTGACAGAGATCAGTTCACCTGGAGAAAATGGCCGCTTTGGAAAGTGGACATTATGGCATTACACCCCACTGAAGTCCAGTCCGTCTCCTCCCCAAACCACACCCTTCTTGGGGCTCTACCTCCCAAATATCCAGGCATTTCCTAACCTGGAGCTGGCAACCCCAGTCAGGACTGAGGATGCCGCAGCCGTTAAATGTTTCATGTGACCGGTTTGTGGGCAAAGGCTGGGAAAGGAAGATGGTGGGTATGACACAGATGATGTGATTAAACAAGTGGCTGGTTTGTGGGCAAAGACTGGGAAAGGAATGCTCCCTCTAAGCTATGGAGTCCTGTGAGCAAAAATTCTACTTTGTGAGCCACTGGCATTAAAGTGGTGAGCGAGCCTCGGTTTGGCTCCTCATAAATCAGTTTGCTCTGGAGCCCTCCTTCCTGAGCTAAGGCAAACATGTGTGAGCCGGAGGCTAAAAAAGCGTGTGCTAGCTCACACTAATTCAGCTTAGAGGGAACACTGAGTATAACACAGATGATGTGCTTGTGATTAAACAGCCTTCAGCTCATTAATGCTTCTCCCATAATGTTAGCCTTCAAGGTGCCATAAAAGTTTTTATGGTAGGGGAGTGCCTCTGCCCTTGTGGTCACTTTAAAAATCAAATTTAGGTATGAGTGAAAGAATAGCCAGGGAGCTGTCTCTGAGACTCAAACCACTTCCAGTCTAAGTAGGCAACTCAGGGGTCCTTTCGTAGAAAAAGAGC
>NW_015199238.1:0-907 GCF_001447785.1 Gekko japonicus | reverse complement strand
CCCCAAGTGCCAAGAATACAGAGCATCCCAGCCTAATACACAGCGTTCCATCTATAACTTGTGGCTAATAGCCACTGAAGGACCCCTGCTCCGTATGTTTATCCAATCCCCCTTTGAAGCTTTCAGCAGATCAAATAGGAATCAAAGAGGGGATCAGAGCAGGGAAAGACTCTTGTCATCCAAGGACTGGGAAGGGATTTTGGGGTGGCTTGAATGAGGAACTTGTAATGTTGATGGCCATCTTTCCTTTGTCTTACCTGGACAGGTTGGGGAGCATATCTGGCTCCCGGACTGTGCTAAGAAATGCAGCTGTGGCTCCAATGGTATCTTCCGTTGCTTCCAAGATAAATGCAAACTGGACCAGAAATGCATCCTGAAAGACGGGCGGCTGGGCTGCCACAGTCCGCTGACCACCTGCGTCATAACGGGGGATCCACACTACTTCACTTTTGATGGTGCCGTGGTCCATTTTCAGGGTTCCTGTGACTATAGGGTGTCCCACACCTGTAATCCCTCTCAGGATTTCTCCTTCCAGGTTGTGACTGCAAACAGACATTTCAGGAACCCGCGAGTATCCTTTGTCTACCGAGTGGAAGTCTGGCTTCATACCAACCGCTTGAGTTCTCATATTGTCCTAGAGAGAGGCAATGCCGTCCATGTAAGTTGATGCTACCAAAGGTGAATTATTGGCTAAATGGTTAGATTAATCAACTGGAGCTTTAGTTGGTTAAATTGCACTGGGGCAAATTTAACCCACGCTGTTGCAAGTCGAGATAGGAAACGGGAGGGGAAAAAAATGCTGGGGTGCAAAAAGGAAACATGAGTTATAATTTCTAATTATAACGAGGCATTTGACGTATTTCCAACATGATGTTTTTCAAAAGCCATCTCAGTCCTTATCTATAAA
>NW_015199237.1:0-884 GCF_001447785.1 Gekko japonicus | reverse complement strand
GCATCTCTTATGTTCTTACGTTCTTATGGATGAATTGTGGCTGCTGAAATGGTTCCTGTAGTTGTTCACCCCAGAAGAAGAGGCCGTTTCCCCTCTGCCTACTGTTATACCCCTTATGCCAAGTCTAGGCCCGGTATTGCCCACTCTAGAAGGCAGTGTCCTTCTGGCCTGGGTGTTTGCCAGCCCCGTTTCGCCTGAGATCCCTTTCACTAGAGATGCCAGGCCTTGATACCGGCTCTCTGTGCCTGCAAAGCACAGCATGTGCTTTATGGGAGAAAACGTATTCAAAGCAACCCCAGACTGTTCTCACGTGACCCTATTTTGCCCCACCCCACCCGCTAGGCATGGGGCCGTGTTGCATTTGACTGTGGAGGGTCTGGCACATACAGTATGGTAATATAAAATCCAGCCTCTTCCAGCGGAAGTCCTGGCTTTCCCAGGGTGTGTTTAAACCCTATTCCAGATCGGTCTACTCTGATTAATAGCCGATGGCATTTTGTCTGGATCTGCCCTCCAGGAAGCTGTTTACGTGACCCCACAAATGTGCAGGAGGGGTCTTAGCCAAGGGGGGGGGATCTACACAGCAGATCCCCACGTGGGGCTGGGGGAAGGGACCGGGGAATAGGAATTATGGGTCTTATAGGAGGAGCAGGCAGGCTGGCCCAGCACCCATTCGGATATCTCCCTATCACATTATGTGTTTGGGTTCGCTTTCTGAATGCATCCCTGAGCCTTTATACAGAAGCACCAAACTCATTTATTACGATGGCCGGAACGCCTATCAATGTCCCTTTGTCGGGCTGGCCCACGTTTTACCATAATATGTAATGCCAGGTACGGGAGATAGAAATCTGATACCGGAACTCCTCTATGGACGGTTCCGA
>NW_015199236.1:0-902 GCF_001447785.1 Gekko japonicus | reverse complement strand
TCCTTGGACCTTTCACCTGGATCAGAAAAAACAGAAGTGTTTGCTGATGCTGAAACCATCTTTTGGGTGTTACAAGTCAAAACACTTCAGCATTTACAGGGTTAATGATGTCTGTTAAGTCACATGTTTGTTTGTAACCAATCTGTTTAGACAACAGAATGGCCAGGAATTTCGGAGCTAACTTGCTATTCTGATTGGAAACCAAGGTGTCAAGTATTTAGCGTATTGGTGTCTTCTTCCTCTCTTTGTTCTGACTGTGAAGAAGACACCGGCCATTCCCGTTTTACCTTTTAGCTGTAAGGATGTAGCCATATTAGCTCTTTGTTGTTTTCATATCCTGTGTACCTTTTCCCCATGTTAGGTTGATAGCAAACTGTTATATTCAGTCTCTTAATACTCTGCTGACTTACACAACAGAATCCCAACACAATCCCATGAAGGTCTTGAGGAAGTTGCCCCTATAGGCTTGTTCTGGCTTCTTAGCCCTCGAGCTGCTTCATGGGTGGTCTTTAGACCCATCCGCTGGCCTGCGACCCAGAGGGACCCCCCCCAAAACTGGACTTCTTCAGGCACTCAAGGGGGTCTTCTGCACTATGCTTGCTCAGGATGGAGTTAAATCTAGTGGGAATAATTAGGTCTTCCACTACAAGCATTTGATCATGGTTTCAGACTGGCTTTAAAATTGTTTCTCCCACTGCACCAATTCTCTCTTGTTCTTTGCTCAAGGTCATCCAACACCCATCCTGTGGCAACAGTGGGGGGGATTTGAACCTGGGTCTCCCAGGTGCTCACCTGACATTCTAGAAACATCACAGGGCACTGGCTGTGAGATAAATATTCCCCCCAGAGGCCTTAAGATGAAGGGGGGGGGGAAGAGGAGTCAAACCCAATATGAAAGCAGG
>NW_015199235.1:0-921 GCF_001447785.1 Gekko japonicus | reverse complement strand
ATGCCAACCATCTCGAGTTCTTCCTTGAGATCAACAAAATCACTGATGCCGACCACAAGCGGGCCACCCTGTTCAGCGTCTGTGGCTCTGCAACCTTCAAGATTGCCCAGAGTCTCGCGGCACCGGCCGAACTCTGGGACACTTCATACAAGAACATTATGGCTCTTCTAAAGAACCATTTTTCACCACAGCCATCCCACATTGCTCACCACCATGCCTTTTACAAATGGGATCAGGCGGCCAGGGAGTCCATGTCCACATATGTGGCAGCACTCCGCCATCTTACCCACCACTGTGAGTTCCAAGACATAGAGGAAATGCTTCTGGACCAGTTTGTCTGCAGCCTTTGAGATGAGAGAATGCAATGGAAGCTCTTTGCCAAGGAAGAGCCGACATTCCAACCCACCGTCAAAGAGGCCCTGGCTTTCAAAAAGGCTGAAGGTGCCACCCGAGAAATCCGCACCTCCCATAGCCCAACTACAAACCCCAGGGCCAAGCCTGTCCACCATGAAGAAGGCTCAGATGAGGAGGAAATGCTACAGGTCCATTGCAGTGCCCAGAAGTGCTACAGCCACCAGACACCGCCAGCCAACTCAACAAGCCACCAGCTCAGGCCCCTGTGCTAGCTTCAGGGACCCCCATGAACACTGGTCCTGCCGGTTCCAGGATGCAACCTGCCAGACCTGCAGTAAATGTGGCCACATCACTTGCACCTGCCACAGCAAGATTTCCTAGGGTACACCCAGAGCACCGTCGCCCCATCTCTGAGGGGTCGACCATGAGTCCATCTGCCACGAAGAGCTCTACACCACAGAAATCCATCTGATCCAGAGCATCCACCTTCCAACCAGAGAGAAGATACACGTGATGTTGGAAATCCAAGAGGTCCCCCGCAAAATGGAGGTTGACTCTGGCTTGGCA
>NW_015199234.1:0-901 GCF_001447785.1 Gekko japonicus | reverse complement strand
AATGGAACAGTTTTTTCCAGTATTTTTTGCATTTCCAACTCCAATAAAAAAATGTAAAATAATTTTATATGCTGCTTCGTAGCGGATCCAACAATTTTGTCTACCTCAGAAGGAGTAGTTTGAAATCCCATCACTTTGTCCTTTACACATCTCAAATCTAATTTCCCCCACCAATTCAAGTTAATACCTTTTTAATTAATTTTTCTTTAACATTTTATTTTGGTCATCTAGTAAATCTCGATATCTCCACAAATGTTCTTTGGTAAATGTCATTGGATTTGTAAATGCTTCTAGTGGCGAAACCCATTTTGGTATCTTATTATAATGCAATTTTTGAATTTGTTCCCATACCTTCCCAAGTGCTGCTCTAAGTAGGTGTTGTTTAAAATATTTATAAGTTTGGCTTTTTCTATACCATACAAATGCATGCCAACCCATTTTCAAGTCGTGATCTTCTCATTTCAAAAGTCTCAAATCTTCCAATGTGATCCATTCCTTTATCCAGGTGAGTGCTGCTGCCTTGTAATATAGTTGCCAGTGTGTACGTGCAAATCCTCCCCTTTCTTTGACTTATTGAAGAAGTTTCAATTTAATTCATGGTTTCTTGCCTTCCCATATGAATTGCCTTATCAATTTTTCAAGCTCTTTAAAATAATTTGGATTAAATAAAATTGGAATTGTCTGGAATAGGAAAAGTAATATTGGTAAAATATTCATTACTGCTGCTCTTCTACCCATAAATGATATTTGTAAGGGTTTCCAATTCTCCAAGTCTTTCTTAACTTCTATTAAAAGTTTCATATAGTTATCTTTATGCAGAGAACTGCATCTATTTGATAATGTTATTCCAAGATAGTGCCTGGTCAGCCTGTTTGGTACTTGGATGGGAGACCTTCAAGGA
>NW_015199233.1:0-867 GCF_001447785.1 Gekko japonicus | reverse complement strand
AAGTGATTAAGGAACAGCAGGCAAACAACGAACAGAGACAGGAGAGACATGCAAACGTGGAACGCTCAAGGAGGTACGTCTCCGTGTGAAATCTTAATAATGGGGACTCAGTGTGCTTTCATATTATAGGCAATATATCCATATAACTCTATATTTTACTAGCTATGCCCCTAATCTGGAAACATTATGGCAATGAAATGTGTTACAGTTCAATACAAAGCAGACTCTATAATCCAGGAGTCCCCCAGCTTTTTGATCCTGCAGGCACCTTTCAAATTTTGACACAAGGTCATGAGTGCAACAACAAAATGGCTTCCACAACCACAACTTGTCAGAGAGTGAGGTTATAGATAACACTCGTAGTAACTCAACGTTACTCAGCATTCAACACTGAAGGCAGAAGCTCTGTTTAACAGGATGCCTTTAATGTTCACCACCAATCAGAATTCCTTTGGGCACAAGCTCCAACTGGCTCTGCCCACTGTCTGAAAATACTGGGTGGGCATCAGGAAAGGTGTTGGTGGGTACCATGGCACCCTGGGCACCATGTTGGGGACCCCTACTATAAACAACTAAAAAAAAATTGCTTTGCTAAACTGTTGCTAAACCAATGTCAAAATGCAATAAAATATTACGTTCATCTCTACGGTATTAATTTTTTTTAAATTTGCAGAGGTGAGACAGGACGTAACAAAGGTAGACATGCTCCCTAACAAACATAATTATGTTTCTAAGGATTTGCAGCTCTTCATTGTACAATGAATGGCTAACTTACTAATATACAAAGATTTTCTGGCATTTAATTTATTCGCAGTATAATTCTAAAATTATTTTCCTGGGAGTAAGTCCCACAGAAGAGACCTGAGT
>NW_015199232.1:0-981 GCF_001447785.1 Gekko japonicus | reverse complement strand
TTAAACCCATTAAAATCAACCTCCCCAAATACATATAATTTAAAAAATCCAAAACACAGTTAAAATACATACAAAATACACACAGTGTTAAAATACACACAATTAAAAGACATACAAACCATAAAAGCATTGATTAGGAAGGACGGATCATTGACAGAATGCCAAACAAAACAAAAATCACCAACTGGCCGAACACGGCAACAGAAGAGGACAGACAGATCTCCCTTCATTATGAGACTAAAGGGCTGCTTTGGGAAAGGGCAGGACACAAATATAATAAATAGAAGCTTGGTATATAGAAAAGCCAAATCCCAGTCAATGTTCCCTCTAAGCTGAGTTAGTGTGAGTTACCTCACAGTTTTTTCGCCTCTGGCTCGCACATTTTTGTCTTAGCTCAGGAAGGATGGCTCCTGAGCAAACTAATTTATGCAGTAGCCAAATCGCTTTCTCACAACTTTAATGCCAGTAGCTCACAAAGTAGAATTTTTGCTCACAAGACTCCACAGCTTAGAGGGAGCATTGATCCCAGTGTTATATCACATACTGGCATGATAGACCCTAGAATAGGCTTTATATTAGGGGCAGCCTGTATTCTTAATGGCTAGTGCTACAGTCAATGGAAACAGGTTTAACACCATGTAGTGACTTTGAGCACACCCATTTACTTTCTTCTAGGAGTGTGCATTTGCCGTAAACTGAGCCAAAAACACCCTGGAAAATACCTTATCAGTATGTTTCAGGTATTTCTTAAGCTGGTTACTGAATGGGGCTCAATTTCAACTATCCGAAATGGCCAAGCCCTAAATATCCTGGAAATATTTGGGATTTTCCAGGCTGCCAGATAGCCAAACATAAAGGGCATGTAAAAGTATCATGATCCCTTTAAATGCCTTCTCCAAGCTGTGCAATTCCGCGGCAAGTTCACCAGAAGGCATTTAAAGGGCTCGCAGTCCTGAGTGAACTTGCTGCTTGGAGAAGGCA
>NW_015199231.1:0-899 GCF_001447785.1 Gekko japonicus | reverse complement strand
AGTTCATATAGACCTATAAGTTTGGCAAATCAAGATTATAAATTTTTTGCGAAGGTGCTAGCAAATAGATTGGAGAAGCTGCTCCCAAGTTTAGTGGGAGATGATCAATATGGTTTTGTGACAGGGAGATCTATTGGACACCCCATAAGAAATGTAATTAATGCTTTGTACCATGGTAATAATAATAAGAGGAAAATTGCCCTTTTGAAATTAAATGTTTACAAGGCTTTTGATACATTAAATCATGTGTTTTTATTTCAAGTGTTAAAAAACCTTGGTTTTGAAGGACCTTTTTTAAATGCACAAAAAGAAATATATAAAGAAGGGAAAGCCATTGTCATGATCTGGGCTGTGCAAGCAAGGCCTAGGCCGAGTTCAAACTGGCAGTTTGCCCTGATATAGGCACATGTGAGGAACTTTTCACAAGCGGATTAAAGGGGCCATTCACACAGGCACATCTGTCCGGCTTTCCCCACCCATAATCAACCCATTTGTAATGCTTCGTTCCCAAGTTTAAAAGATACCTGGTGAAAGTGGTAGCAAACCCTGGAAAGCCCATTTATCCAGCTTCATTCCGCTTCCCAGAAGTGTGAACGCTAACCACAAAAAGCCAGAAACAACCCGCGTTGATAATGTGAACCGGCTGTTCCTGCAGGGATGCACTTAAGGTGCAGTTGATTGCCCTGGAGAGGCAGCAGTGATGTGACTGGATGTGCGCTGCTCTACTGCCCAATGTGGGGTGGGGGTGTGCACAACGGGATTCTGCCCCAATTGCTGATGCGCCCATGCACCCATGCGGCATGTCGCTGAAGTGAAAAACAGCCGCTAACAGCCGTGCCTCTGCCAGGGGCAGCCCAACAGTGTGAAAGTTCCCTCGCACCTCCTCCCAGTATGCTCCC
>NW_015199230.1:0-925 GCF_001447785.1 Gekko japonicus | reverse complement strand
CCTCATCGGCCGCCTCCGCCCCTTCTTTTAGTACCCTCTCGGTCCCTTGTTCCTCCACGGCCCTGGCCCTGCCCCCCCTGTAATGGCTGCGATGCCAAGGCCCTCGACTCTGCCCCTTCCCCGTGCTCCGGGGCTGGGTCTAGCTGTGCTGCTGCTCCCGCGGCTCTCCAGGCTTTTCCGGTGTCGTGCTCCATTGCCTCCTGGGCCCCGCTAGTCTGCTGCCGCCCCGCAGGCCATGGGATGGGTTGGCCCTGCCCTGCAGCTGTAGCGTGTTGCCGTGGCTCGTGTTGCTCCTCCAGGGTCACCCCCTGGTCTTCGTCGTGCTCCTGGGACATCGCCATCTCGGCCTTACATTCCCCTGTTGCCGTGCCATGTCTGCTGTCGTCTGGGGTAAATTCAGTGATGCAGGGGGGGTCCGGGGTGGTTAGTCCCCGGCTGCACCCACTTATAGATCCACTTGCTAGGGTCACCAAGGCCGTGGTCACGTGGTCATTTAGATTGGGTTTCACCGCTGTTCCCTCTCGCATTTAAAATTGCTGATCAGATGCCCGAATCTTCTCCCACACCAAAGTGGGCTCATTCGTACAATCCTCCGGGTTCCCTAGCGAGTTTTCCGACACCAGGAAAATCAAGTACTTTCCGGGTACTTGTGCTTTGAATCCGCAATTTCGCCGATCTGGACAGCCATCTCTCGCAATGATTGTGATTAGGTTGTCTGACTGTCCTTTGTGTGATGAGGTTCCCCCCACCCCAGCTTCCACCTTTGTGCGCTGAATAAATTTAATGTTTAAGCATTCAAGCGCACATATAGTGCTTGGTAGTACATTGCTGGTTCGTTTTGTTCACTGTTCGGGGGGGAGGGAACCTGTAAAAAAAAGGGAGAACGGCGAGTCCAAGTGGGGATGTTGATTTGGCCATGTGCATA
>NW_015199229.1:0-881 GCF_001447785.1 Gekko japonicus | reverse complement strand
TCTTCTCCTTCTCCTTCTCCCTCTCCTTCAGATACAGAAGTGTGCCTGCACATGAAAGCTTATACCCAGAATTGAAAATTGCTGGTCTTAAAGGTGCCTCTGGACTCAAACGTCATTCTGGAGATCAGGTGTAACTCTACGCGATCACCGCCTTCCACCTGGAGATTGGCAACCCCGATTTTTGCTCTGTCCCTCAGCCAGATTAACTCGCTGTTAGCGGTGAGCTCCACGGGGAGGCCTCGTCCCTTAAAGAACAAAGCCAGTCTATCCTTAGGACTGTAATGTCGCAACAGAGGAGGGATATCGGTATGATAGATAGGCAGACGTTTGGGATTGTGGTTTCCCCCCTCTTCAAAGGACAAGCTGGTGGGAGAGAACTGGGAGGAACCATCTCTCACAGCCCTAATGGCAGCTGGCACCCTTCTTATCACATGGGGGGGGGTGTCGTCGTGGGAAGAGCAGGCAGGGTTCTCATTGAGGGATTACAGGGGGTAATGGGAACCGGCCTTGTTAAATCAAAATTTGTTAATTTGCTATGGACAAGGGGTGGGGGGTGACCGGACAAATGGGAAAGGGGATTTTTCTTGTTAAACATCTACCAAATGCTGGGCTGTTTGAATCCTGGGGAAAGTTAAACCATTCATTTGACACCTCAGGGTTTGGACCATTTGGTCTTCTCTGAGGGGGGGGGGTGTTGTGGCGGTTTGGTGCCAGCTCTCCCCCCTACCACCCCCCTGACACTGCTAAGAAACATTCCCAGCTTTCATCCATGCCTGAGATTTGATAGCGATGGCCAGCGACAGGGCAGAGAGGCCGAGGTCTTCATAAGAAAAGCCCTGCTGGATCACGCCGATGGTCCATCTGGTCTAGCATCCTGTCTC
>NW_015199228.1:0-914 GCF_001447785.1 Gekko japonicus | reverse complement strand
TTGTAATAATTCTGAATCTAAAGGGGGGAAACTAGTTTTGTTCACTGTTAACACTTGAAATTATACATGCAACAACTATATAGTAAGCACCTGGTTATTTTAGTTTTTCGGGTTTTTTTAAACCAGGGATTTATTTTTATTTATTTTATTCGATTTATACCCCACCCTCCCTACCAAGGCTCAGAGATACCCAATTCGTAAAACTCCTGCACTATCAAATATTCTCTTTAAGAAGGCTTTTAAAGATTGTAGAAAGAAAAAGACAACTCTGGCCCTGGTCAAATGAGCGGAAAAATCCGCACTGGAAGGCATTTTAGAGGCGGAGCTAAAAGAAGCACGGGAGTGCGATCTTATGATCCCCCATGGCTCTGTCCTCAGGCCATCGGCAGCCTATCACACCAGGGAGGCAACAGCATAGTCCCAGTGAGGCAACACGGCAGTACTGCATCACTGCGCATGCGCGGGTCGCGGACGGCTGCGGGATACCACGGGCTACCGGCGCGTCTCCGATCAGATGCCCGCCCGTGTCACGCATTTACCGGAAACTACTAACTTTCCCCTAGTGCCTTTTAAATCCGCTTCTTCGGGCTGACAGTACGGATTGGAGATGGATGCGCTACGCTTCCCAGATGTTGTGGTATGATCACGTCCATTTGATGTGCCCTCAATCCATCTCTTTCATGGGGCAAATCCTCCGTGTGACCAGGACCTTTGTAGAACAAGTTACCAAAGGTCCCTATTGCAGCTAGAGACAAAGCTATAGGATTATTATTCTGACAAACTGTGATTCTACATTGTTTATTGGAGGTCTTTGGTGTCTGATTGAATTGCTTCTCATATTTTGTTATCTGCCTTGCGTCTTAGTGAGAAAGGCTGGCTGTATATGATGATGATAATAATGGACAAGTATTTCA
>NW_015199227.1:0-921 GCF_001447785.1 Gekko japonicus | reverse complement strand
TCCAACTCTATGAGTCTATTATTCTACCTTCCACACACACGCACACACGCCCAGTGACCCCGTTCCATGCCCAGAAGATGACAAAACACCTCCAGGATCCCCGGCCAGACTAGCCTGGAGAAAAATGGCTTCCTGACCCCAAAATGGCGATCGGCATTTCCCTGGACGTGTAAGAAAGGGCCCCGAGAACTAAGCCCTGAGGCAACCCTTCCTCCCCCCCCCCTTCTCGTGATCTGCCTAAGTTCACGGATTCAGCATTTGTCAGATGGCCACCTAGCCTCTGTTTGAACACCTCCAAAGAAGGAGAGCCCGCCATCTCCCAAGGAAGCCTGTTCCACCGAGGAACGCTCTAACCGTCAGGAAGTTCTTCCTAATCTTTAGCCGAAAACTCTTCTGATTTAAGTTCAACCCGTCGGTTCTGGTCCGACCTTCTGGGGCCACAGAAAACAACTCCACACCATCTTTTAGGTAGTTGTGAATCTCCTGCCTTGTGCAGGGGGTTGGACTAGATGACCCTGGAGGTCCCCTTCCAACTCTATGATTCTGTGATTCTATTCTATGATTCTACGTGAAGCAGTGCATGGTTGCAAGCTGCGTTGGGAAGGCCCTTTCTGCCCTCTCTTCTCGTGAGCTGCCCACGTTCACAGAATCAGCACTGCTGTTCAGATGGCCATTGAGTCATCATCACAGGCAAAGTATTAAAAGAGCAAAAGAGCATCACAATCAGTACAGGTCAGGGGTCACCAACCTTTTTGAGCCTGCGGGCACCTCTGGAATTCTGACACAGGGCGGTGGGTGCAATCACAAAATGGCTGACATGGGGGGTGGAGCCAGTTACAAAATGGCTGTCGCAAGAGGCGGAGGCAGCCTCAAAAGGTCAGGAAGCAAGGTGATATAGAACTCCAATAGTGCACCGTTTCA
>NW_015199226.1:0-919 GCF_001447785.1 Gekko japonicus | reverse complement strand
TGATTTCCATGCTCAGCATCTGCACTGGTGGCAGGAATTTAGGGTCAGCATTTTCCATCCATATCAGTAAAGGTGGACTAAAATGAACAGCAGAGAACCTATAGAAGCCTCCACTGGTGCAGACCATTCATGCAAGCATTCAGAGTTATCACAGACAAGAGATATGAACTTTGTTCACTATCTCCTGGAATTCTTATGAAATGTGAGATAAGCAAGGATATCTGAAATAAGCCAGGATAACTTTGTGAAGTTGCAAAGATCACCACTCGTTTTATGGTAGCTTTCCCTCTTCAATCTGTATATCAACTGGCTATCTGAATCTATATAGATGAAGCTATCCTGATCAGGTGTTTCAGAAAAAACATATGACAGAGGTATCATGGGATTTGTTTTAATTTAAGTTGATAACACGATCTTAAAATGGGTTTGCTTTGAGTGTATACCAGTACATGTGTGTGAAAGAGAAAATTGACACAGTCCTGCCCTACTGGTGGCCAAAGCATAATTGCTGAAGGCCCGAGTTCATAAAATACATACAAAGTGTTTTTCATCCTTACCAAAAGGTACTCTGGAGTACAGCTTTAAATATTGCGTCAAGCCACTTCTAGAACTGTACTGAAAAATGTGGCAACAGGTGTAAAGGAGTGCACTCCCAGCCAATGTCTCTTTATAAAAATGAAGAACAAAGTGAAGGGAGGGCAAGTAGCAAACAAAATGGGGTCAGATATGAAAGGAGCATAAGAGGACAGGAAAGGAGATTGATTGATGCCTGCCTGGAACAAGGAGACAGGTTGGCAATTGATTGGAAAGAAACAGCAATCCTTCCTTACTTGTTTCTCTGCACTTTCTCTGCACTTTGGAATGACTGCTTTTTTCAGGTTGTGACTTCCACTTGACTGACCAATTGACAGTGGATCCC
>NW_015199225.1:0-912 GCF_001447785.1 Gekko japonicus | reverse complement strand
CACCTCAAACATGCTATCTGAGGAGGGGAGCCGAGGGAACACAGGCAGTTGACAAGCGGCTATTCCTCCAAGGGCGCCCAAGGCATTATTCTGCCCCCATAGTGACCTGGTGCTGGGCAGTGGGAGATACTGAGGCAAGGAAGGGGAAGCTGGGAGTCCTGATCCTCCCAGTGGGAAATCCCAACAGCGATCTGGTGGTGGCAGTGAGCTTCCTGAGAGTGGAAGAAATGCCCCTCCGGGGAGCTGGCAACCCATAGGAGGGCAGGGCAGAATAGGGCTTGCAGGCCAGAGAAGGCACATTCCACCACAGCATAAATCAAGAACAACCAGCATATTTCATTAATATCATCTTGGTGCACTATTTTTTAAAAAAACACTAAGCAACAATTTCACTTTTAAAAACCCTAATAATTCCTAATACATTTGGCAAATGATAACCATTTTTATTTATCTGAATATTAACTTTATTTGTTTTCCTTGTTTATTTTGCAGGTTTTCCCAGAGAGGCATCATTCGCAAAACAAGTTGTTCAAACACAAATGCTGCTACAAAGAGGTAACCTATGCATATTTAATAACACCTGGTTCTTAGAGGACTTGGTTCTTAGAGCACAGTCACTCTCAGACGCAATGAGTCCTTTAAGCAGGCTTTATTGGGAAAGTCGGGAAAGTTGCTTTCAAGTTGAAACTCTTTGGCGGAACTGAGGAAAATTACAAAGTGGGAAACTACAAGACCTTCGGTCCAGCCCTCATTCACACGTCATGGTTACATAGCAATTGAACAAGTTACTACAGTACAATTAAGATGGTGAGAATGCTTATCAGTAGAGACTCTCTCGAGGCCATGAGAAATGTGAAAAGCGAAGTTTCTGCGAAGTGGCTGGCAGGTCTTTTTTTGTAGCAGGAATTCCTT
>NW_015199224.1:0-931 GCF_001447785.1 Gekko japonicus | reverse complement strand
TCAGGGGGTGCGGCATATGCAAATAAGTTCTGCTAGTGAGTTATGCGAATGAGCACCTGCACCTCTTTTTCTACGAAATGACCCCTGCCGTTCTCTAACAAGTTTCCTGAAATTGTTCCAGTTTGGTGTTGTGGTTAAGCGCAGCAGAGTCTAGTATGGGAGAACCGGGTTTGATTCCCCACGCCTCCACATGCAGCGGCTGGAGCGACCTTGGAGTGACCGCTGTTCTCTCAAGAGTAGTCCTCGAGAGAGCTCTCTCAGCCCCACCTACCTCACGGGGTGTCTGTTGTGGGGGAGGGGAAGGGAAATGAGTTCCTAAGCCGCTCTGAGACTCCGAGTGAAGGGCGGGGTGCAAATCCAATCTCTTCCTCCTCTTCTTCTTCTCTGTATTCCAGAGGTGAAATTCAAAACACTCTGTTAAAGCATGGAAGTTTCTTAAAATACTTCTGCCATGTTCCAGTGCTTCTTTCTGGTGGTTCTCGTCTTCTAAAAGGCATTGGCTATTGAATGCTGCATTTTGTCGATGGTGCAGACTCACTCAGGGGAATCCGCCGGGAGTCATTGTGAGAAAAGTGGACAACAAATAAATAAATAATTTTAACAGAGAATCGTTGCACAACCGGCTTCAGACTCAGGGACACAACAGTTCACCATCCCAGGGTTCCCAAGAGGGTGCCCACCAAATGTTTTAAGGAAGTGGGTGAGGCCAGATGGAGCTCCTGGCCAGCAAAGCTTCTGATTGGCCCTTGAAGATCTCATTGGCCATGCTGATTAAAACACCATGGCTTTGGTGGCATGCCACTCTAGAGTTGGTTTTACTCCCTCTCTCTCTGTCCTCCTTCCCAGTATTTTGAAAGAATTATTCCTCTTGGCCTTTGGGCTTGGGCTTCTTCAGTCTGTGAGAGTCCACCTCCCACAGTGGCCATTGGGC
>NW_015199223.1:0-918 GCF_001447785.1 Gekko japonicus | reverse complement strand
TAAGAACCATAGAGATCCGAGAAATTCTTAAAGTGCCACCCAAATGCAATGTCACTTCTAGGGCCGGACACCATCCCCTGCCCCTTCCCCCACCCCTCTGTGACCATCAGTGATAGGTAGCAGGCAGGTGAATGTGGCGGTGAGCAAAAGCTTGCAGCAGACAGGCACTTGGCAAGCCTGAGCAGATGCTTGGAGCCTAGCGGCCTGGGATGCAAAGCATAGATTAAATCATAAACAGTGTTGTTGTACAAACTTCCTTTTGGGATGGCTGTAGGGTTGCCATCCCTCCCGGTGGGGACATGGGATCCCCTGATTTGGGGGGCTTCAACCCACCACCAGCCAGTTGGCCGGCAGGCAAAGCCCCGTCCCTGAACAGCAGCATCCTGCGGGGACACCACTGAAACAATGATGTCACCAGTAGTGTTGCCATCACTCTGGGGCTGCCAATGCTCTAGCATTCAGAGGAACTGTATGGTTACCATAGAGTTTTTTGCCCCAAATGCTAGAGCGTCACCGTGCGATGGCTTTAGTGCGATGGTGTCATTTGCGTGTACATGGCAGAAGAAGCCCGATGAGGAGCCAGGAGCCCCCTGCCGCAGGTAAAAAGGGACCTGGCAGCCTTAGATGACTGTTCAGTGACCAGGACTTGACATGTTTTCTCCGTCTTACCCACCCACATACACGTTATCCGCAGCACCTCCCCTAAATGAAGACACGAGATTATTTAAATGACTGGTCTTCATCATAAACCTATCAACAAATTTGAGGGCGATGCAGTTGGCAGCCAAGCGGCAACTGGCTTCAAGCTTGTCCAGCACTTTTTGCCAGCATTGTGTATTCTTGCCTGCACCTGAAATGTGCTGGGAGATATCAAGCCTCATCTCCTTCCCCCATAGGGTTAGCAGCCTAGGGTTGGCA
>NW_015199222.1:0-932 GCF_001447785.1 Gekko japonicus | reverse complement strand
AAGAATTCAACTCCCTAATTAACCCTTCTCACAGCTGAATATCTCACAGCTGAATGTAATGAACATGCAAGGCTAGGTCCTACAACCTCTGTTCCTTATAATACCCTAACCCATTGAGTCAATCCAGGGAAGGAAGGCTTCAGAAAGTGAGAAAGAGGGGTGTTGTTGTTTGCTCTAATCCTCCTCTTTCTGCAGCAATGCACCAGGTGTGGCTGGCTGCCCCTCATCGTGGGCCTTCCCCAACCTGCCACCAGTGTTCCCTCTAAGCTGAATTAGTGTGAGCTAGATCACAGATTTTTTTTACCATCTGGGTCACTTTTTTTTGTCTTAGCTTAGGAAGGATGGCTCCAGTCCAGGGCAAGCTTTTATGCAGCAACCAAATCACCTGCCTGTCACAACTTGAATGCTGGTAGCTCATAAAGTAGAATTTTTGCTCACAGGACTCCACAGTTTAGAGGGAGCATTGCCACCACCACCCACCCCTGCAAAGAAAAGTGTCCTTTTTTTGTGGCACTTCTGTGGGTTTTTCTGGTTTTTGTTTTGTACTGTCCATTTTTGCAGATAGAGTAAAAACTGTTTTTGCTGCTGTTTAAACCAGCATTCAGTTTTTGTTTGGGGATGGAGGGATGGTACCTGGCCCCAGAGTGAACCTACATAACCCAGCACCGCACAGCTACAGGGGTTCTATGGAGGTGTTCCTGGGAGGGTGGCCTGGGTGAAAGAATGCTGGGGGGGGGTTGGTGGGGCATCTGTCTGCCAATTGGAATGATTTGGGGGACGTGTCTCTCTCTTGTCTATCTCTTGTCTCTCTCTCTAGTTTTAATTTTGGGAAGAGCATTTCTCCCGAAACTTCCCAGCACAGACTAAGAGAGGATGCAGGCACAGGACTGCGCTCACCTCAGCCACCCTCAAAGTCCAGGTCTGGGAAGCTG
>NW_015199221.1:0-959 GCF_001447785.1 Gekko japonicus | reverse complement strand
TTGGGGGTGTACTCAAAGTATAGGTGCCACCCTAAGTGCACACCTTGATAGTGATGTGCTTGGATGGACCAATGGGAGGCCTTGAGGGGCTTGGCTTGGCTCAGGGGAAGACAAAAGATTACCTGGGCCAATAAGGGGTCACAGGAGGGGCAAAACCTAGGTGTGACCAATGAGGTTCCAGTCTGGATTCACAATAGTGTTGAGGTTAGCCAGGTGCTGGATGGCTCTACTGGAGCTGGCTGAGTGGGTTTGATGACCATTGATGGTCCTGCCAAGGCAGGTTGAATAGGTTTCCAGGTTTATACAAAAGGTGGGAAATGATTTCTGATTAGCATCAGGAAGGATCGCTAAACGTTTGAATATTTGATTGGTTTATTTCGGTATCCTGAGGGATGGAGCAGGAAGAACAGTTGTAGAGAGAAAGGATTTTCACGTAGACATAGGTACCACACAAAAAGGGCTAGGTGAAGTTATACTGATATGTGAATATCAGGGCTGAATTTTTAAAACAGATTGAAAATGAGCAAATGCTTAGGGACAAAGATTTTTTTCAACATTTTATTGAAATATAACAAACAGTACATAGTAACAAGAGGAATCAAAATAAATAAAAGTTACAATTAAAACCGAAGATTAACCTCATACATTACAAAAAGAGGAACTTGAAGTAAGGTACACATCAGGTAAAAACAGATAACCAGTGCCAACATCTAAACTTAAAACTGCTTAGGGACAAAGATAAGGAGTGGGGGGCTCCATTAACCACGCAAGGCTGCTGGGGGGAGGGTAGTATTCATGGAGCAAGGGAGCTGCAGCTGGCTGTCAGTGCAAGTCCCCCCCCCCATGCATGCTTGTCTTTGCACCGGGAAGCCGGGGGGGGGGAGCTTTAGATGTAGATGAAGTGCTGTGTCCCTTTCCAGCCCATTCTGGTGCCTGTTATGCCAACTTCTCCAGGAAAT
>NW_015199220.1:0-930 GCF_001447785.1 Gekko japonicus | reverse complement strand
TACAAAGCTACACAAAGCCACGTTGCAAGTTTAACAGATAAATATTCCTCTCTTTGAGAAGTACCACTTGGGATAGGAAAGAGTAGGGATAGGATAGAGCACTAACATACTAGCCAAGGATGGAAGCAGATGGCGAGAGGACCATCTGCCTCATGGTTCCAAGAGAGGACTGCATGTTTTCTCTCTTGGAGCGTGCAGGGAGAAGGGGGACTTTCGTCCAAGAGAGTGAACGGAAGGAAGGGCATTGTCCCTGAGAACACAATCTACATTTCAAAGGGGACAGTGGCAGAAGGGTAAACACAGGAAGGAAAGGTCCGTGTGCCTATCTAGCTCTCTAGCCTCTCTTGTCACTGGTTTCTGGAGGTCTGAGACACAGGGACATCACACCTGGAACTTCCAACACAAGTCACAGCCGACTTAGGAGGAGCCCAGCAAGGGCCTTTCAAGGTGAGTGAGAAGCAGAGGGGGTTTGCCATGGCCTTCCTCCACGGAGTCTTCCTTGGTGGTCTCCCTCTCAATTATTGACCTCCTTAGCTTCCAGGATTGGGCTATACTGTACCCTTTCATGTCCCAAGCACAGTTACACCCTTCTAAGTCCATTGAAGTCATGGGCTTCAAAGAACATAACTCCGCTTAGGAGTACACTGTCAGTTCCCAGATTTCTGCTGCCTTCATTTGCCTCCACAGCTCTGTGAACTTCCAGGTTATTTAGGTGGTTTCATTCTTCTTGTCATCACTGATTATTTTGTAGAGCTTTTAGACTGGAAAAACAAGATAGCATTGCTGAGCTATTTTGGCCAGGGTATTTTTTTTTTTTGTTTTTTTGTATTTCATGGGTATATACACAAAACAAACAAGCAGTATTGGCTATAAATGGTATTGTTTCCTCTTGAATGATAGCTACGATCAAATGTCACTCCGGCCATGCTT
>NW_015199219.1:0-921 GCF_001447785.1 Gekko japonicus | reverse complement strand
GCCCTTTAAATCCAGCAGGAGGGAGGGTGGGGGAGGTCACAGCCGCAGAATCCGCTTGTAAAAAGACCCTTTAAAGGGTCTTTCTGCCAGGGGGGTGGGGGCTGTGACACGCGGGGCTGACAGCATGAACTGGTTTAGTTTCAGTCGGCTCAGCCTGAGCCAACCAGCCACGGCTTGCAATGCCCTATGAAGGTCATCAGGACTGGAGTCCGACTGGCCGCCCAGCATCAGATAGAGCTGGGTGTCATCTGCATATTGATGACACCCAAGCCCATAGCCCCGGGCAATCTGGGCGAGGGGTTGCATGTAGATGTTAAATAACATCGGGGACAGCACCGCCCCCTGAGGCACCCCACACTCAAGAGGATGCCTCCAAGACCGCTGATCCCCAATAGCCACCCTCTGTCCTCGATCTTGGAGAAAAGAAGCAAACCATTGTAGGGCAAGCCCCTGAATCCCCACGTTGGCGAGGCGGTGGGTCAACAGCTGATGGTCGACCGTATTGAACGCGGTTGACGGATCTAACAACAGCAATGCTGCCACACCGCCTCGATCCAGATGCCTTCAGAGATGGTCATTCAAGGCGACAAACGCCGTCTCCGTCCCGTGACCCGGGCGAAAGCCAGACTGGAAGGGATCCAGGACTGAAGCGTCATCCAGAAAGTCCTGTAACTGTAATGTTCCGCGTGACGTTGGCAGGAGAGGAGGCTCAGTGCCCCCTGTGGGCAAGCTGCCACTATCATTTTTGCTAATGCGATTCTTCTTGCATGTGCTTCAATTTATGCAACTCTTCCTCTGCCTTTGTGTGCCTGTTTGCAAATGGCTTACACGAGGCACCTCCTCAGAGCCATGACTGAAAATAGGCTAGCCTGACCTTGTCAGATCTTGGCTCCTAAGCAGAGTCAGCCCTGGTCAGTATTT
>NW_015199218.1:0-933 GCF_001447785.1 Gekko japonicus | reverse complement strand
TCCATTCTGGCTCATTCCCCCAGAAAAAAAGCCCTGCACTTGAGTCCATTAGCACCGTAGAGTTAGATCAGAGTCCAGTAGCAACTTCATATCTGATAAAGGGAGCTTATACCCCATAAACCTTGTTGGTCTTTAAGGTGCGCTGGACTCATATGTAGAGGCAGCAAACCTCTGAATCCCAGTGCTGGGAGGCAGCAGCAGTGGGGAGCCTTGTCCTCTGTTCCTGGTTTGTTTGGCCCTCCAGGTGGGCTGCTGTGAGAGGCAGGATGCTGGACTAGATGGACCACTGGTCTGATCCAACAGGGCTTATTTATCTTCCTGCGTTCTTCAGCTGCTGCTGCTGCTCTTACTTGCAAATTCAAAGTGCTTTTCCCTCTCCTTTCTGCCTCTGTTCTTTTTACTTCTTGAATTAGTTACTTGGGTGACGCCACCCAATTGGAATTAATTGGTGAAAGGAATGATGTCAGAAGTTATAACCAGTCAGGAGTTGGTTATATGATGAGTTCACTGAGGACAAGTGAGTGCAATTGGACAAATGCTTTCCTGGGAGTAAGCCCCATTGTTTGCATATGCCACACCCCCTGACATCACCGGAAGTGTGTCAGAAGGCAACACCCACCGCTCAGAAAGCAACACCCACTGCAACCTGAGTAGGATTTCTGAGTAGACCTGGTTAAGGTTGGTCTGTCATGAGTGAGAACAACTTAACCGTTTTCAAAAAAATGTTGCTTCTGTGCCAAAATATGTTTTCAATAGACAATGAGAAACCTGGGATAGGTTTTATTCCTTGTATTCGGACAATAAAATACGTACAACTAAAAATTTCACTTAGCACTGAGGCTGAGGTTTTAAAATTAGGATACTGTCTATCTTACATCTTCGGGTTAAAAATGGAGTGAAACATATTTGTTATGTATGGAACAGAATGTATGA
>NW_015199217.1:0-922 GCF_001447785.1 Gekko japonicus | reverse complement strand
TCTGCATTACATTACCTCCTTTCAGTGGTTGGCAGCCCGTTTTCAGCCTGCTGTTGCTCCAGGTTATTTGGATGCTATTTTGCCATGGATTAAATTGCCTTGACTTGAACACTGAGAAAATCCAGAGTGGCAGGGGAGTGCAGAAAGGCTCATGTGAAGGAATAACAATAGGGTTGCCAAATCGGACTTACCTCGCCGGCAGGGGATTCTGGGGTGGCTCCCGGAGCGTGCATGCGTGCGCGCTCTGCGTGCACGTCACAGGGAAGTGGCAGCCATTTGAAGGGAAAACATAGAGTTTTCCCCTCAAATGGCTGTGGCCCCGTCCGCAGCGTGGCCGGCGTCATGACGTCACTTCTCTGTGACGTGCACGCGGGGGTGGGGTTTTCCTCTGGGCCCGATTCCACGGGGGCGGAAACTGGGCCTCCAAAGCGGGGGGGGGGAATCCGCCCCCCGGGGTGATTTGGCAGCCCTAAATAACAATGATTCACTTAAACTAACAATTATTCACTTAAACGGAAGGGCTGAATTTAGCTTATGGTTGCCAGCAGCACATCGACAAATACTGGGAGACTTTGAAGGTGGTCCCTTCAGATAGTGAAGTTTGGTGAGGGCAGTAAAGACCATAGAGACATGGATTAAATTACCAGAGCGTCGCAATGGAGGCCATTTTCTGGCTATTTTTTCTCTTGGTTCTCTCTTGAGGGTGGGGGGCTGGGGCCAAGGGCAGGAATTTACAAATCAAACGGTGGGCAAATGGCATGCCTAATTTTGCTGAGAATGCTTCTGGTGTGAAGGCTAGATCCTGATCTTTTTAGTGGTATCCAGTGTTGTTTTTGCACTGGTTCATTGATCCCAGTCATTTCCCCGGCACTGGTGCTTAGGTGCCAGTGTGGCCTTCTGGCTCTTCTCTGACCATTCAGTG
>NW_015199216.1:0-934 GCF_001447785.1 Gekko japonicus | reverse complement strand
CCTTCAGTTAGGGAAGGGCGGGGTATAAACAGCACTACCACACCACCTCCTCGTCTTCTTTTGAGGAAACCCACAGAGGCAGACTAGAGAGGAAGCAGTGCAGCGCCGGGCAGATGCTCCCACGATGATGCTCGACTGCTGCAAACGAGGTTTTTCTGCTGTGCTGAAGCCACAGTACTCCCAGTACCTCCTTCCCTTGCACCAGTTGCTCGTGAGCCACATAAGAGCCCTGGATGGGCCGGTTCCAGCCCCTCAGCCCTTATGTTTGACACCCCTGTGCTAGACACTGTTTCTTGTGCTACTGAAGAGCCAGTAAACACAGAAGTCCTTCCATGACCAACAGCTAGCTGAGATGCTGTTCTAACACGGACGTGCAAGTAATTTACCCTATAGATAGATCATAGTCCAAAGATCCATGAGATCTTTGCTCCTTCCCCCTTCTTAGAACAGCTCCCTTCACTTCCCACAAAGTGGTTCCTTGGGGGGGTGTCAGGGAACCCTCTGGAACAGCATGGGTTAAAAAGCGAGGATCGGCAGTGGTACAGGATGAATGGCAAAACACTACCTTAACCCAGTTTAAATCAGAGCAAAACCAAGTCTGCTTTGGGGGGGGGGGGTGTTTGCTGTCTCACAAACTCTGCCTGTTTTCCAACACTGACAACAGGCTATCCTGAACGAGCCATTAATGCTCAGAAACAACTTGAGTTTGAGGAACGCTGTTCTTCTAATGAAATATTGCATGTGTAAAAAGAACATTTTCTTACACTTGTTATTTTGCCATTTTTTTAAAAAGGCATTTAATGAAACCTGTGTTGAACAAACAATACATAATCACTGCTCTCCCAAGAGACGTGACTGATAAATGCAGGATTATCCCATTTGGAACTTGTACTTCAGGAGTCTCTGGTGTGGAGCCTGCAGGCCACACGGCATC
>NW_015199215.1:0-930 GCF_001447785.1 Gekko japonicus | reverse complement strand
TTATTCCTGATACTTCACAGTCCCGAAGCCAGATGGAGGCATTCGACCCACATTAGATCTAAGGGAACTGAACCGTTTTGTGACCTACAACCGCTTCCGCATGGTGTCCCTACAACAGATCATGCCATTGCTTCGGATAAAGTCTGGATGGCCACCCTCGACCTCCAAGACGCGTACTTTCACCTTACCATCCACCCCTCCCACCGCCAATACCTACGCTTTGCGATTGGTCAACAGCATTACCAGTATACGGGCCTTCCATTTGGCCTGTCCAGCTCACCAAGAGTCTTCACAATGCAAGAGTTTTCACAAAGACCATGATTGTGGTTGCAGCCTTTCTGCGACTCAGAGGAGTGTCCGTCTACCCTTACATAGACGATTGGCTTCTGGTGGCTCCTTCATGGCACGCCCTGCTCTCGAACATGACAGAAACTCTGTCCCTACTGGACAACGTGGGCCTAAAGGTCAACCAATCAAAGTCTCACCTGTGTCCTGTACAGCGGATACAATACATCGGCGCTATCCTGGAATCAAACACATGTATGGCTTACCAACCCCCAGACAGGGCCGCAGACATCATTTCCCTAGCCACCATCATCCGTACCCAGCCTTCCATCACCACCTTTCAAATCCAGAGGCTGCTCAGTCTCATGGCAGCGACGACGTCAGTTCTCGTCTTTGCAAGACTCAGGATGTGTCCCTTGCAATTATGGTTCATTCGCGACTACGACCTGTCGAGGAACGCCCACACTGTCATCCTATCACCTCCTCCCAGCGTACAGGACTCTTTACTGTGGTGGACTGGCCCTTCAAATCCCCTTCCACCCTCCGTCACCCGAGATCACCATCACGACCGATGCTTCCCTGACAGGATGGGGTGCACACTCCATGGGCCTTTCTCTTGGAGACAAATGGGACGCGCAGATGAGG
>NW_015199214.1:0-907 GCF_001447785.1 Gekko japonicus | reverse complement strand
AGGATCTGAAAATTGGGTTTTATGATAAAGCAATAGATATGGATAAGATATGGTTTACATCAGAGATCCAACTGATAAAGAGATTATACAGAATTTTATTGGATGGGAAGATACGGGAAGAAGTGATATGGGCCAGCTTAAAAGCATGGAATAAAGATTTAGGGCATGATATAGAACAGCATAAATGGTTAAAAATATGGGAGACAAACATGAAAATTATGAGGGCAACCCCATTTAAAGAAAACGTGTATAAAGTGGCACATAGGTGGTACCTTTATCCCTCAAGATTGGCAAAGTATTCTAAGACCTCGACAAATATTTGTTGGAAGTGTCGTCAGAATATTGGCACATGCTTCCACATGTGGTGGACATGCACTAAGGCTAGTGAATATTGGCAAAAGATTCGAAAGATGTTTTGGAAGTAGCGATACCATTAAAACCTGAAATCTTCCTATTAAATATCGTACCAGAAATAGGTGGGAAAGAAGGAAAAAGTCTCTTGTTACATTGTATAACAGCTGCTAGAATGTGTTACGCCAAATATTGGAAAACTGAGAAAATCCCAGACAAGCTAGAAGTGGTTCAGAAGTGGTTCGAAGTTGCTGAAATGGATAAGTTGTCGAATTTACTAAACGGGAAAGATGAAGAAATATCTAATAAGAAGTGGGAAAAATTACTTAAATGGAAAATAAAACGAACGGGTTAGGAGGAGATCAGATACTTACTAAGAGGAATTAATATGGCTGTATGCTCGTCTGTGTAAATATGTTTTGACATTTTATGTTATGTTATGTTGGGTGTAAATGATGGGAGAAAATCAATAAAAACAGTTTAAAAAAAAAGAAAAGAAATCAGCCACCAACCAAAACAACAACAACCATGCAACAAAGGAAGCAAGTCTCTCTAC
>NW_015199213.1:0-945 GCF_001447785.1 Gekko japonicus | reverse complement strand
TTGTGCCGCGGTTTCTCTGCGGCTTTGGGAAAAGGGTGGGAAGAAAAAGGTCATTTGACCATGAAAGACGGGTTTCGCTTTGCGAACGAAAGCAGGACGTGCTCTAAGCACCGATCTGTCCCCTTGAAAAACGCACAAAGCCTTGAATGCTGAGAGTGTGCTCGGGCCAAGCCCCCCCCCCCCCGCTGTTTAAACGCTGAGTCCCTTCAGAGGACCTGTGCCCCGGGTTCAAAAGGGAAAGGGCCAGACCTGAGAGAGACGTATTAGGCCCCCCCAGATAGGGTTAGGGTTAGAGTAATTAAAGCCAGACTCAGCAATGTGAGGTTGGAAATTAAGGGGGGGGGGGAGGCAAATTTAAAACAGGAAATTTAACTATTCAGCCCTTAAAATATTACCTACAGGATGTTGAGGCATCTCTGCAAGAGCAAACTCAGCATTAGATCTGAAAAGTGGTGGACTTCGACACAATAGTCACAGGAGCTCGGTGAAGACCCGTCGCTGTCCTCGTCGCGCGTGCTCCCTACGCCCCCGAACCCAGCCAAGATGCCTCTCCCCCCGATCCGTCAGGAGTTATTTGTGGCCTCAGACACCTGGACGGGGAAGGGAGGCTGCGTCACCTTCCCTAACCACCCGTCCCTGCTGGAGGGGGTGCCCTCTCTCTCTCCCCTTCACCCAGTCACCCAGGAGCCATCCCCGACCCCTCCTCCTTCCTCCCTCCTCCCAGTGTTCCCCGCTCTCCCCGGTGCTCTTTCCCCTCCCTGGCCCCGCCCTCCTACAAAGCCTCAGACGTGGCTCCTGGGGCGGGGTCATGTCGGCTTCCATCCCTCCCGGGCCAGGCCGGTGTGCTCTACTGTGCGGGCCACCTCTCGCCTGGCATGCCAATTCTCAGCCGCGCTGACGGCTTTCTCCTGAGGCTCGGTGGAGGGTGGCATCGGTAGCGGTGGC
>NW_015199212.1:0-924 GCF_001447785.1 Gekko japonicus | reverse complement strand
TCCACGCACTTAACCTCTACACCAAACTGAAAAATCACTAGTTATACCCCTGTAAAAAATAGATGTGCATATGAGGCCACCAAAGCATTAAATATCCAAGTGGGATAATCAGTTCCTAGCCATGTAGCCTTGCCCAAGTGACATTTAATGATTGCTCTCCTTGTTATCTCTTCATGTTCCACACTTACATTTCCTTGTCTATCTCTATTTACAACACACTCCTCATGGGCCTTGTACTAGTGACCTGATTTAAGGGGCAATGTCTTTGGGGGCAGTGTTTCTTTAGAGTATGTTGTCAAGACAACATAACTGCTGCTAAAAGATGGCTTCTGTATAGTTTTACATGTTAGAACCATAACTGATGAAAAGTAGTGTAATCCACTTCATAATCCGCATTCTACATTGTTTACGATATGTCATGCAAAAGAGAGTTTGCATCTATATATTTAATTCTCAACAGTCCCCTCTGCATGTGGATACTTATATCTGCAGATAGGGGGTACACTCTCCCCCTAACAGGTTTTCCTACTGTCTGCAGAAAAAAATCCAAAAAGTTTTTTAAAACTTGGGGAGAGTTGAATTCCCCCCCAATATCTTTTGAAATGGCTGCCGCACAGAGATCTACTCCAGGCCCCACCACATGGATAGTGAGTGAGAGACAGGCCGGGAGGGGAGCAAAAAGCAGGACTGGAGCTCAGATTTGGAGTCAGGCCCGGGACTAGGACTGCCCACTCCAGGTTAGGAAATTCCTGGAGATTCTGTGGTGAAGTCTGAGGAGTGCAGGGTTTGGGGAGGGGAAAGGCCTCAGCTAGATATAATGCCACAGAGTCCACCCATTTTCTCCAGGGGTCAGATCTCTGTTGTCTGGAGTTCAGTTGTAGCTCTGGCAAACCTAGCCTAGCAGCACACTCTGGGTGACTTGAT
>NW_015199211.1:0-946 GCF_001447785.1 Gekko japonicus | reverse complement strand
TCTAAACTGAGATGCAAGGTTTAAACCATCCAAATGTGCAGGGGTCATTCCCTGCAGGAGCGCACAGGAGCGGAGCTCCGGCAGTAAAGAGCCCAGGGGGCAGGCACATGCAACAAGTCCCACCCCCTTCTCCCAGCAGCCCCCAGTCAGAGCAAGAAGCAGCCCGGTAAGTTGCAGAGGCCCCCACCGGCCCCCCAGTCCAAAACAGTCCAGTGGCACCTTTAAGACCAAGTTTTATTCAGGTACAAGCTCTCCCTCCTCTGTGAGGACAGTTTCCAATAGCTAGGAATCGAAAACAGTCCAGTAGAGCCTGAGTGGTGGGTGTTGCCTTCTGATACAATTCCTGTGATGTCAGGGGGTGTGGCATATGGAAATAAGTTATGCTAATGAGTTATGCTAATGAGCTCCTGCACCTCTTTTTCTACAAAATGACCCCTGCAAATGTGGCTCTGCCCCTGAGTGAGACCCCTTCCACGTTCATGGAATTCACCACCACTGTGAGACCACAGTGTCATTCATCAACGCCTACCTATCTCTCCACTGCTTATCTCTCCCGGCATATTGTTTTTCTCTGTGGGAACCTCTGAAAATGCTCTTATCTAATGTAATTCATGACTCATCCCCCCTCCCTTTAAAAAGCCCAAGAGAGATTAATCTGGGCACTCGATAGCAAGATTTAACTATCTGGGAAGCCATTCGAGAGACTGCGTTAACAGAGGTCGGAGGAAAAGTCAAGCGTTCGCATACCGGAGTCGTTGTGTCGCCAAAGAAAATAAAACTTGCAGGCAGTTTGGGGAGCATTTTTTAAAAACAAAACACTGCTCTTTTCCAGAAGTAAGGCTTCGAAATTGGGTCGCTCTTGGCAGATCCGAACAACAGAGCTGGAAAAAAAGAACAAAGTTAGGCTGCAGTCACACGTGGTCCAATCTGCATCTAGCATTTGTTC
>NW_015199210.1:0-1053 GCF_001447785.1 Gekko japonicus | reverse complement strand
ACCACGAATTGAACCATGAAGCGACATGCCATTTAAACGTTGCTTTCAGCTCCCTGAGAAAAACCGCAGGGAGCAGAAAGCAGGGGTTTAAATGGCTCCCAGCCATTTAAACCCATCAGCTGAGTGGTGGGGAGCTCCCTGCCAGTCAGCTGTTTTTTTGTTTTTTGTGAAGATGGGTAAACCCTTGCTCTCTGCTCTTCACAAACCGCCACGAACTGCATCAAAATTTGTGGAAGTTCATGGCGGTTCTTCAGTTTGCGAACATCGCTTCGTGAACCAGCCAAAATTCGTGATGCACTTTAGTTCATCAGCTGGTTTATGCCCATCCCTTGTTAAGACTACATATAGGAAGGGATGATCAGAACCGGTGTCTGAGGAAAGGGAGTGGATGGCCAAGGAGAGAGAGGATAATAATGGTAAAAGTGGTTCATAGGTTTTTATGTGCTCACAGCGTGCCTGTCTTGGACTCAAACTGTGTTATGTCTCGTGCTTCTGGCCACAGCACCTCCTCAGAAGGGCAATGTATAATAGCCTCAGTTCAGCCTACCTCAAAGGGGTTTTATGAAGACAGAGGAGGAGGAGAGAACCATGCATCCCACCCTGATTTGCTTGGAGACAGAGCAGCATAAAATTGTGTGTGTGTGTGTGTGTGTGTGTGTGTGTGTGTGAGAGAGAGAGAGAGAGAGAGAGAGAGAGAGAGAGAGAGAGAGCTATAATCAAATGTAGAATTATTGGGTACATTGAGGAACAAAGCCTGCTGAGGGAAAATCAGCATGGCTTCTACAAAGGTAAGTCATGCCTCATCAACCTCTTGGAGTTCTTTGAGAAACTGCACAAACATGTAGATAATGGGGACCCAGTAGACATTATATACCTCGACTTTCAAAAGGCTTGTGACAAGGTACCTCACCAAAGACTCCTGAGTCAACTTAGCAGTCATGGATAAGAAGACGGGCTCTCCTGTTGATTAAAAACTGGTTGAATGATAGGAAGCAAAGTGTATGAATCAGTGGACAGTTCTCTCAATGGAGGGAGAAGAAGAAGAAGAAGAAG
>NW_015199209.1:0-912 GCF_001447785.1 Gekko japonicus | reverse complement strand
TTCAATTACATTTAAAATAGTCCTCACATGGTTTCTTATTTGTCTTTTAGGTAAAAACCATGCTTGGTCTTGATGAATTATTTCCAGAAGAACTCTTTTCAATTTAGTAGCCAGTATAGATGCATACATTTTACAGTACACATTCAATAATGCAATTGGTCTATAATTTAAATTTCCATCTCGTCCGTATCTTGTTTGCAGATTAAGGTAATTAAAGCTTCATTCCAGGTCTTTGGTATTTTCTTTTCCTTTATAATATTTTGTATTGTATATTTTAATGGCATTATTATTTGATCTTTAAAAACTTGATAAAACTCTGCCGGAAGACAATCTGGACCCAGGGTTTTTCCTTTCTTTTGGTTTTTAACAGCTTCATTTATTTCAGAGAAAGTAATAGGTTCATTAAAAAATTTCCTTTGATCTACTGTGAATTTCTTACTATTATGTTTTTTTTAAGATATTCTTTGACTTCTTCTTGAGTGGCTTCTCTTTTCTGGTATAAGTTCTTATAAAAGGTCTCAATCTTCAAATCACTAGGAATGTTCTTTTCCTCTCCCCCTTCATATCTTAATATCTTTATATCCTTTTTTTTCTTTCCTTAATTTATATGCTAACCATCTAGTTGGTTTATTTGCATTTTCAAAATAATTTTGTTTTGCATATGTAATTTTTCTTGCAATTTGGTAATTCATTTCCCTGTTTCTGTTTTCCTGTTTGTTTTTTCCTGTCTGGAGCTCTATTAAAAACAGCATTATAATCTCCAATTATAAAAATTCCTTCAAAATTTTGTTTTGATATGGTCTCCTGCAACAATTTATAAAATTTTCCCTGATCCTGATTTGGTGCATATATATTGACAATTAGGGTTGTTTTGGATTGTCTCTGAAAAGTCCATAGAATTGGATAAAATAT
>NW_015199208.1:0-940 GCF_001447785.1 Gekko japonicus | reverse complement strand
GTATACCATTTTGTTCTATGGAACTCAAGATGGACTACATTGATTCCCAGAAGCTGTCTTGTCCAAGCATGAATAAGGCCCAGATCTGCTTGGCTGCCACAAGATGTACGTATCATGTACCTTCCAACCATAATCTGGGACATATTGATTTTCATTGCCTGATTACTGTGATAACCACTGATAATTTGCATATGTGACTGTGGCAGAACATACCTGCTCTGGCCTGCAAGCCCTATTCCACCCTGCCATCCAAAGCTTTTGCAACACCTGCAGTCACACACACTGAATAATCCACCTTCAATCTACCTTCAATGCACTTTCCAACTGGATTTTGCCAGTTCACACAGTAAATCCCAGTTGAAAAGTGCACCGAAAATGGATTGAAAGTGGATTATTTACTGCGTGTGACTGGAGCCCAAAAGAGGCTTTTGTCTATCTCTGGTAACCTACTGTGATGACCTGACCTTTGTACAGAATTGCCCACTGGGAGGGTCAGGACTCCCAGCTTCCCTTCCAAGTTCTGAGGCCTTGCCTCTGTGTCTCCCAGTTTACTGCCTTGTGCACCCTTGGAGGAATAGCCACTTGCCAACTGCCTGCCTTCCCCCCGGCGCCTCTTTTAAAATAGCATGTTTGAGATGGTGGAGGTCTATCTGGTACAGAGAACCACTACCAGCATCAAAAGTTATAAAGTATTTATTAAAGAGAAAATGTTCACAAGCATATTTTTATCACAGAACCAGACTGAGCAACGGGTTCAAAAGAAATGGGTAAAATGAAAATCCTCTGTCCCTCTCTCTATACATGCCATATATCAGATGTTAAAATAGGACAGAGTTTCCAGCTCTTTAGGTGAGCACATGGTCAAGTTAGGAGACCTGTCTGTTCTCCTGGACTCAGCACTCCTCCTTGCTACAAGGAATTTTTATCATATCTATTTCCC
>NW_015199207.1:0-1567 GCF_001447785.1 Gekko japonicus | reverse complement strand
GGCTGAAATCTCCAGTTCATGGCTAAGTATGCACAATCACTGGCACTAGTTGTATTGCATATACCATGCCACCTTCAATACTGACCAGCAAAAACAAAAATTTCCCCATATCGTTTCGCAAATTACTATAATGGTATGGCCACGTGGGACAGCAAAAACAAAACGGATTGTGCAAGAAAAACTGTGATTGTGAGAAAAATCTGACTACTGCCTTAGGGAGATTTTCACATGGGTATCTGCTCCAAGTTAAATGCTGCAGGGAAGTGTTTTTTGCTCTCCCCCCCCCAAACAACACTTGTGAACCTCTCAGGGTATTCCCAGTTTTTCTCTGACCTGTGTCAAACCTGCTTTGCTGCAGAGTTTTGGGAAAGACTGCAGTACAGCTTGGATGACTGCCATGTGTAGGGTTGCCAGGCATGACCTGGCAACTGGTGGCAGATAGGGGAGGCAGGGACTTTTGAGAGGGAGGCAATCAGCATCTTCTGGCACAACAATGCTACTTCCAGCACAACCAGTTTAACCACAGAGTTTTACATGAATGCTAGAGCACTGACCACCATGATGACATCACTTCCAAGTCATGCCAGAAGCAGCATCATTGCAGCAGACAAAGCTGATTGCCCCCTCCATTTTATCCACCATTTCCCTCCCACTGCTAGCTGAGCAGCAGTGGGAAGTAGCAGCAGGGAGGCATGAGGTCTCCTGCTGCTAGCCAGTAACCCTGAGGGTGCGTTCAGACGGGGGATTTACAACGGTTAGGGTGCTGGTTCCAGACGGCGAACATCTGCCTCCCATCCCTAACCGTTGTAAATCTCTTTACACCGTTGCACTCTGCCACTAGGTCCGAAGTGGTGGTAAACAGAGTACAACGGTGGCTTCCGATACAAACCGGCGTCTGATCGCTCTCCACCGGTGCCTAGCCACTTCCGTCGGAAGCCTGAGGCTTCCGGCTTTCCTCCGCCATTTTTTTTAACTCTAAGCGATATGCGCTCGGGCAAAGCTTCGCCCCGAGCGTTTGTGAAGAAAAAAAAAAGGCCTTACTTTACCGTCCCGGAGGAGTCCGGGACTTAAGCGAGGCCAGGTTGGGCTTTAAACTTTAAAGGTAAGTGCTTACCTTTAAAGTTTAAATGTATGGGGGGGGTTGAGCATGCGCAAAAATCGCCATTCTCTGAATGGCTGCCTGTGCGCATGCTCAAACAGTCCTTAAAAAAAACAAAACGCCGACGCCCGCAGCGTGTGAGCGGGCGTCCACCGGAGGGCTCCGCAGACAGGAGGGTGAGTTTGATTGCGTTTATGCCGGCAGAAACGCCCCCTCTGAACGCACCCAGAGTGTGCATGTGAAAATTTGGATTCTACGAAGCACTGGCAGCCATTTCCCCTGATACTGTCCTTGCAATGACCATTTTCTTTCCTCCCTACCACCAAGGTCTTTTAATCTTTTCTGAATCTTGCTATATTGACACAATGCCATATCAACATTAGTAGCAGGTTCCCTGAATTCCCAGCTTTTTTAAAAGTAAGCCTCTACTAGGGATGGTCACGAACCAGGAAAATGCAGTTTGGTTCA
>NW_015199206.1:0-929 GCF_001447785.1 Gekko japonicus | reverse complement strand
TGTGAACACCCTTCTCTCTCTCTCTCTCTCTCTAGGTATGTGGGTGTTTATTCACCTCGCTAACTGTTGAGGTCCCAAAAAGGGTCCATTCAGTCGGATTGGCTGCCCTACACATTGATGGAGGGGAAAGCCTTTTGACCCCACCCTCTATCCTCAGCACATCTGTCCAAGCTTGTGCAGGGCTGGCCTCCCCCCCCCCATTTGCTACAAGCATTTTTGGCTTTTGCCGAGTCCTCAGTGCTTCACACCAGAGGCCCACGTTTTAAAAAATTTCTTCCCTTGTCTGCCCACTTCATCTACGCTGAGCAGTTCAGAAGAAAGAAGTTCACAGATCAGCAAAAGAGAGAGTCAAATATTCCCCCATATCTCTGCCTCAATTTGCTCTTATGTCCAAAGGGAAAAATTAAACTAAATGGGCGGGAATTGCTGGGGATCCACACAGCCTGTATTACCCTCTTTTAACCTCTTCCGTTCCTGGTGAGCCTTGAAGGGGGGGGGGGTAAACACAGCATCTTCGGTCTGTTCTGTTTTTGTCTCTGGTTAGGGTAGGCTATTATGGCCCGAAGGCAGCTGCGCGGAAGACAACAGCCTGACAAACAAAAGAAAAATGCCATGACCCCACGGGGAGTCGTAGCCAAGGGGCGACAGATCTCTTCCGGGGGGGGGGGGGCAACTGCCAACAGCTCCATTCCCTCAAAAGAGGGGGGAAAGAAGAAAGACAGGTTCCTGTAGCTGCTTGCACCTGCCTTATCTGGGCTGAAGCAGCTGGCTTCTGGCAACAGTGGTGGCCTTACTCAGCCCTGGGGGGGCTAGTGATGGGGTGGTAGCAGTGTTTCTGGGGCCCCATCCTGGACTTTCACCCAGGGCCCTAGAATTACTTAGACTGCCCCTGAGTGATACGGTGATAAAGAAAGAGTGAGGCGGAGGCT
>NW_015199205.1:0-932 GCF_001447785.1 Gekko japonicus | reverse complement strand
TAAACCTGACTCCAGTCAGTGGGATTTATCGTTCAAAAGTCATTTTTATATATGGGAAGAGATCTGATATTAAATTATTATGTTAGTACGTTATAACTGTTGATGTATGTTGAAAACTTTGGGGGTGATTAACTGGCTGGTTTGTAATTTTGGGCTCTCGGGACTTTTGTATACTGTTTTGCAGTTATTGTACATGTTATAAGTTATACTTGACCTTAATAAACATTAAAAAAAATTAAAAAAATAGATAAGCGTTTCGGCGCAAAGCATAGACAGGAATGCGAAAGCAATTTACACAGACTCTGACCGAGCATCCCAACCCCCATGGCCACATAGCTGACACCCGCTTCTATTAGTCAATTTCCCACTCTAAGCCACATGGCGGGATTTTGACCCACGGCTTCGCCCGATTTTCCCCGTGGTTTCGTGATCCTGGTTTTTTTTGAGGATCATGAAACCGCAGGGAAAATTGGTTGAAGCTGTGGGTCAAAACGCGGCCACGTGGATATGACACCAAAGAAAATAGCAAATATGAATCAAAACATGTCCAATAAGTGTTGGAAATGTAAGAAACATGAAGGTTCATTTTATCATATGTGGTGGACATGTGAAAAAGCAATGGACTTTTGGACAAAAGTTCATACTGAAATGCAAAAAAAAATTTAAATGTACATTTAAGAAAGAACCAGAGATTTTATTGTTAGGACTGAAGTTGGAAGAACTAAATGTAACAAAAAAGACTATGTTTTGGTATCTGATAACGACGGCGAGAATGGTGTAGGCACAATGTTGGAAACAAGAGAGAATACCAGAAATCACAGAATGGATACAAAAAGTGCTATTTATGGCAGAAATGGACAAAATAACAAGAAAACTGAGCAATAAAGAAGATCATGGTTAACAAACATGGTTAACAAACAAAGTAATGGAAG
>NW_015199204.1:0-947 GCF_001447785.1 Gekko japonicus | reverse complement strand
TCTCGTTTTCTACCCTCTTTATCTAAGGGGGAAGATCTTGGGGCCCCCGTCTGTTTGGAAGGGATCACCTCCACAACCATAGAGTTCGACTGGGGATGATGGTGTCATCCTCCCTGATCTTATACAGGTTCTCGACCTTCCTGGTAGAACTGGTATTAGAGGCCGGTCTCGCCCAACTATTTCGGGTGATCTCTCTAATGCCCTTGACTAGGGGAATAGCCACTGGCCCCAGATCAGAACAGTATAATATGTCCATAACTGGATCCTCTTCCAATGGCTTCGGGGAGACGTAGTCGATCTTTAGTGCCTTCCCCATGCGGAGAAGCTGTTCCGAATAGACCCTTAGGTCCTCTGTCGGTGAAATTGGAGTAGGATCCCCAACTGCATCCTCTGGGGATGGCAGTGATGTGTGTTCAGAGTCTACCTCAGAGTGGCCATCTGACAACTGCTCATCTTGCAGTTTCTCTGGTTGCAGGTGCGTGCCCTGGTGTTCTGGAGACACCTCACGGGGCCTGGACCGAGAAGAAGGTAGAGCCTCTCAATGAACTGAGAGCTGGCTAGAGCTACAGATACTGTAACGGGATGTAGACCTCGTGCGGTACCAAGGCGGAAAAAGCCACGGAGATATTTGGTCCCAATTAGGTGTGTATCCCCAGGAGGGAGTGGCATGACTCTGAGTACTGGAGGAGTAGGCTCTAGAATATCTGCAGGACTCCAGGAGGCTGACGATGTCGACGTCGTCTGGAGGCAGAATAGGTGAGTGCCTTCGACGTCGAGCAGAGTCGTCCAAGTTTGACATCGAAGTCCATCGATGTCGAGAGCCTGGGCTTCGATGTCGTGTCAACCTTGATCATCTCAATGTCGAAGCAGTTGGTGGTGACGTTGGTCATTCTGACGTCAAGGACAAGTCTTCGACATCGAGCGTCTCTCAAACTGTGGTAGGCGCT
>NW_015199203.1:0-945 GCF_001447785.1 Gekko japonicus | reverse complement strand
GTATACTCATGGTGCTGGTTTTAAATTGACTTGTATTTCCTAATTGGCCTGGCGAGGGTAAGGATGTTTTTCTATTTCCTGAGTAACCTGCCGCCATAAACTTTAGCTAATAGTTTATTGCAATTAATGGTTTATTGCAATTAACTCTTGTCTTAGTGCCCAGTGCACAGTAGGGTCTTCTGAAATATTTGTGCTATATATTATTTACTTTTTTTTTCTTAACTATTGTTTCTTTCTCCCCCCCTCTTTCCCCAATCCGTCTTATTTTTCTATCTCTATATTTTTAACTTTATTTTATACGTTGTTTTCTTAAAGTTTCTAATTTCTAAGTTCTAAGTTCTTCCGAGTTCTTGTCTACTAGGCTCAGCTGCTCGTTCACGGTGTTGCGCTCTTTCTGCAGTACGCCCCGAACACCCTCCGACTCTCAGACAGCCTCCAAAGGGCTTTCAGTCCCTGTCCGATTATTTCCGATTCCACACGTTCCCCACTCGGCTCCGACTCGTCTCCTCGGCTCTTGCTCAGCTCTAATAGCCTCCACACAGCTCCGATTTCGGCTCCGCCCGTCACTACACGCCTCCAGTTGCACACGTCACTCCTCCGCTCCTCGTCAGCTCGGCTCGTCATTCGCTCGCGCTCCTCCTCTCGCACGACCCGAATACAGCCCGAACCCTTCCGAACGCTCGTCTCCTCAGCTCCTCGGCTCCTCGACCACTCAGCTCCACTCCAACAGCCTCCGCCCACCTCCGGCTCCGTCTCAGCCCGTCGCCAAACGCCTCCGTCTGCACACGTCTCCTCTGCTTCTCCGTCTGCTCACGCTCCTCCTCCCACACGGCCCGAACGTCCGCGCATCCCCGATCCTCTGCAGACGCCTCGTTAGGGACAGTTTAAAGGGACAGCACTCCTCTTTCCCAAGCAAAGGGAATAAAAAGAAAAAAGAAAAAAAAA
>NW_015199202.1:0-954 GCF_001447785.1 Gekko japonicus | reverse complement strand
ACATACTGCCCCCCTGAAAATACACATTAGGAGCAGTGCCCCATTCAGCCCCCCACAAATGCTGACGGCATTTTGGCAAAACAAAGTCAACCTTCCCCTCTTCCCAGAGAATATAGGGGTCGTGCGCAAACAGCCAAGGGGCACCCAACACCAACGCAAACTGAGAGTCCGGGGTCACAATAAAGGGTCTCTCCTCCCAGTGGTCTCCTAGTCCCAGTCTCAACGGCATGGATTCGTGGAGACACGGTTTCATCGGAGCCCCATCCATTTGAGTGAATATAATAGGGGATTTCAACCGGTTGATGCCCGCCTCCAACCCCGCAACCACATTTGGGCTGATCAAGTCTCTCCCACACCCCGAGTCCAGAAGGGCTTTGACCCTCACATGGGTGCCTAAAATGGGGTTGATTAGAGAAACAGTCACGAAAAAAAGAGAGGGGGGTTCTCTCACCACTACCGGCGCTTCGGATCTAAAGTCCTGCTGTTGAGCGCCTTTTACAGCAGGACGTTCTCGTTTCCCGAGGATTCAGGCTCTGAGTCAGTCGATTCATTCTGTGGGTCCTCTGCTGCCTCCGGAGCCGCCTGCAGTGCCTTTGAGAACCTGGGCTTGGCGACGCCTTTCTGGGCCGGGGTGGTTGCTTTTGCCGTCGGGGTCGCCGGCTTGTCTTTATGTGCCGTTGCTCCACATTCCGCTGCAAAATGTCCCTTTTCTCCGCATCTCAGACACAGCCCCATTCGCATGCGAAGTTCGCGAGCCGTGTCCGATAAGCAGGACGGCTTCGGCCGTGGGAGCCCGGCGGCTTGCGGGCGTCCCCCACTAGCTGCTAGGTCCAGTTTGATAGTCTGGAGGCGGTTTTCAGCGTTTTCCGCCTCTTGTGCCCAGGCCATGAGTGAAATGGGGTCCACTGACCTGAGCACCGTTTCCCTGATTTCCGGGTTGAGCCCCAGTCTGTA
>NW_015199201.1:0-939 GCF_001447785.1 Gekko japonicus | reverse complement strand
GGTAAGTACTTGGGAACCCTACAATGAAGTAAATAAATACTGACAATCGTGCAGAGAGTAGTTTACCCAAGGTATTTGGGTGTTTGACTGGGAATCCAATTGGGGCCCCCATGGTGGTAAAGATATAAAACATTATTAACTGGCTGCCCTTCAATGATATCCCTAAATCAGCCACCTGAAGCAAGTAGTCTCACCTAGCTTAATCATGAGAGGAGAAGGTGGTTTGGATTTATACAAAGCCCTTCACTCGGAGTCTCAGAGCAGCTTACAATCCCTCAACAGACAACCTGTGTGGTAGGTGGATCTGAGAGAACTGCCCTTGAGAGAATGGTGACTGACCCAAGGTCACCCAGCAGCGGCATGTGAAGCAGTGGGGAATCAGATCTGGTTATCCAGATTAGAGTCCACAGCTCTTAACCACTACACCAAACTGTTTACAGTTTTTCCCTTGCCAACATACATTAATCCCCCCCCCCATTTAATCACTGCACATTATACATGGTATTTACTAACATAAGACGAGCTGGCAAGCTGCCTTTATGTCCACTGCAAGGTATTTCAATTATTCCTCCATTGCTAAAGGGGGCTTTTTAATTTGCTAGTTTTTTGGTGAATTGTAATGAGTTTTATAGGCTGGGATCCCTGTGTCACAAGAATGTCTCTTCCTGCAAAGGGTAAGGAGATAAGCAGTCCCTGTGGGATTGCAAGATATCCTATACAAGACTTAAAGGGGAATCAGGGCTGACCCAAGGGTTTTTGGCCCCTGACAGAGAAAAAATTGGGTTTGGCCAAAAGGGTCCAAAGGAGGCAAGTAACACTAGATTCCTTCTTAGAAGCTTTGATCTTTATTTGGTTGATCATGATAAAGGAAAACATTTATCCCTACGTGAGTTCAAGTAGCTCACACCTAAACAAAGCAAAACTTACATCTTATATATG
>NW_015199200.1:0-934 GCF_001447785.1 Gekko japonicus | reverse complement strand
CCTGAACAAAATCCCGAAGGATTGTAGTTATGTTGTTAATAGACCTGGCATTGCACGGCACCAGTGACGGCCTCAGCATGGACATTGAAGTCACCCAAGTCTCTGAGTGGAGGGCAGGTATAAATCCAACCCTCCTCCTCCTCCTCCTTCTGTTCCAGATGTTTTCCATGTACTTGGACTAACTGGACCACTGGTATAATCCAGCAGGGGTGTTCTTGGGCTCCAGATATATTCCAGATTCCATATACTTATGGCTGCCATTTGAGTGAGGTCTCCGTGATGAAGTTTCAGCCTAGGATTGCCATTTGCCCCATCATGGCATGTAAACCCCCAGCCCTTGGCCCCAATCTCCTGTCCTTGAGAGTGGGAGACCACTTAGGGATTTCTCCATGTCTCTATGGTAAGGACCATAGAGATTGGGGAAATTTCTGGACCATCACCTGGAAGTGATGTCACATCCACCTCAAATGCCACCATCCTCAAAATCTCTCAGCATTCGCTAAAGCGGGGCTGGAAACCCTATTTCAGCCCCTTCCAAGGTCCAGTGTGACCCCACAATTTCAGCTAAGCCTGGCCCAGATATTGATACCCACTCCCAGGCAGATTCGCACATATCTTTCTTCTTTTCTCAATCAAATTTACCTGTGTGAAGATGGGAAGTGGACGTGGGGAAGGATGGTTGTCAATGGCCCAAGAATATCATCCTAGCACACTTGACAGGAAGATCTTTGACTGTTCTCGGGGCATAAGCAAGCACTGGTCCACTTTTTGGAGTCAGTCCTGGTTACTCTCCTTCTAGCTAGATCTGACACATCTATTTCTCACATTGCAAATACAAGGAAATCTTTATGTTGTTAATCCATCCTTGGCTGTGCCTTCAGTTTCTTGACGTTCTTGAAGTACACGGGAACACATGGAGCTGCCTTTTCCTAAA
>NW_015199199.1:0-932 GCF_001447785.1 Gekko japonicus | reverse complement strand
AAACGGCTGACTTATAAACACATGAAGTTGCCTTAGGCCAAGATTAACCATTGGCTCAGTAAACCCAATGTTGCCTTGGCTGATTGGCATTGGCATTGCTTGCCCAAGGCGCTGTTAACCAGAGATTGATCCTGGGTCCTTATACATGTGTTCTTGGACTCTGAACTATAACCCCTCCCAGACTTCTTTTAAGGTAAGGTTGCTGTCTGGAATGGGGCAACATAAAATCTGCATGTCTATTCCCCTTCTCCCAAGTGCATGATGTACCAAGATTGAAGCACTCCCCCAGGAAAGACTATCACATTACAAAAAGCTTTCCTAACTTTAAAAAAAATGTTTCCCGTTTAGACATTAAAAAGTGTTGAAGGGTCAAGATTTGATAAATGGCTGGAAGATTACAGTAAATGAACAATATTGACATTGAATTATATTAGAAGAAAATACAGAACACTTTTTAAAATATAATGTAGAGTACTTACACAAAATGTATGGTGATAAATAATGGTTACTATATAGACAATGTAGGAGGTAACAAACTAGATACAACAAAGATGTATATGGAATCCCCAAACTTATACGTATTTGTTTGTTTGTTTGCTTGTTTGTTCTTCGTTTGTTTGATATAAAATAAAAATCCTTACCAAAAAAAAGTGTTGAAGGGTTCTGTCAATTGTTCAGCAAGACTCAAAAATACAAAGCTGAGGTTTGCTCCCTCCCACTGAAAACAACTAGAGACATGCTGTAGAGCCTACCAAGAAGCTCAGCTTCAGAGAAATAACTTCTTTCAAAATACAAAGCACATAGTGAGGAAATCACCATAAGGGCAGCAATTTTGAAGAGGCTGGGGTTTTTCTTGGATTTTTTAAAAAGCTTGTGATGATAAGGGGATGTCTTTCCTGTCATACTGAGGAAAACAAGATGAAACCACCATC
>NW_015199198.1:0-960 GCF_001447785.1 Gekko japonicus | reverse complement strand
ACACCCCGAGTCAATGAGAGCTCTCGCTCGAAGGTGAGTTCTGAGAGCGGGATTAATTAGCGAGACAGTCACAAAAAAGAGGGAGGGATAATTGCTCACCGCCTTTGGCGCCTCTGGTCGCGGGTCCTGCTGCTCTGCGCCTTCTAGAGCAGGACCAAACCGTTTTCCGCTGGCTCGGGGTCCTCTCCGCTTGATTCCTCTCTGTCATCCTCGGGCGTCGCTTGCAGGGCCTTAGCAAATTTCGGCTTTCCCATGGGTTTCTTCGCCGGGGTGGATGGGCGCAACTTTGCTCCTTTGGTTTTTTCCCGGTGCCCTTGTCCTCCGCAGTCGGCCACGAAATGGCCCCGTTCTCCACATCTGAGGCATAAGCCCTGCCACATGCGTTGCTCCCTCGTAGCGTCCGTCTGCTTCGGCAGCTTGGGTTTCAGGGTTTGAGGGGCCGATCGCCCCAGCCGCCGCTATATCCAAACGAAGGGTTTGCAGGCGGTTTTCGGTGCTCTCAGCTTCCTGCATCCAGGCGGGGAGAGAGACCGGGTCAACCGATCCGTCTCCCGGATCTCAGGGCCTTGGCCGTTATGAAGCCCCACATACCAAGCCACCGCTGGGCCTCGGAGCCGGGCGGCCACCACATCGATTCGGCTGCTGTCATCCGGGAACAGGTGGCCTGAGCGATCCATGAATTTCAGCACCCGCACCACAAAGTAGGATAAGTCCTCCGAGGTTCCATCGAACATACCTTCGATCAAGTCCTTTGGGCGGGGCATCACCTGTCCCCTCGGGCTAGCCGGTCGCAGTACGGGCACTGGGGCTTCTCCCGGTCTTGGAGGCGGCTCCCCTCCTGGCTGAGCCGGAACTCCCGGGGCGGGAACCTGTGGTCCCTCTGGCACCACTGGGGCTGCCGGCCGCGCCTCTATCGCTTCCCCGACGGCCTGGGTTACCAGGTCTGGAATGGCCTGGATG
>NW_015199197.1:0-1006 GCF_001447785.1 Gekko japonicus | reverse complement strand
GGCAGATAGGTTGATGTTTGGCTGGGAAGATAGTGTTACCACCTTCAGGTTGGGAAAATTCTTGAGATTTGAGGGGTGGAGCCTGGAAAGGGTAAGGTTTGAAGAGGGGTGGGACCTCAGACAGGTACAATGCCATAGATGCCACCCTCCAAACCAGCCATTTCCTCCTGGGGAACCACTGTTGCCAATCTCAGAATTACAACTGCTCTTCAGGTGGCAGAGATCAGTTCCCCTGGAGAAAATGGTGGACTCTGTGTCATTATATCCTGCTGAGGTCACCACAGCAAATTGATGCTGAGTGCCCAAGGCCAGGGCACCCACTGAGAGCCTTTTTCTAGAGCTTGTTGTATTTATTTCCACAACAGGCCTTATTCCTAGTTATTAATAATCATCATCAATAAAAGAAGACTAGAGACACATTACAAGCAATCGATCTTGGAAGGAGCTCATTAAAATGAAGCAGTGTTCATCTGTTTGAAATTTGTGTTGGCTTTTCCTTAATAACTTTAATGAAATTGAACTTGGTTTTTTACTTATATTTAGCCTTATATTTCATGCTGACATTTAATTCTTTTTTTATAAAATAGGACACATTATGTCTCATATCTTCATGGGATGATTAGTTAGTACTTTATCAGACTTCTTAACTAACATTAATTGAATCACAAGTATTGAGGGAAATTTTGGGGAAATTATCCCCACATTAATTTCATTACATTAATGGAATTCAAAAACTTATCTCTTTTCTTAAATCGCTGTTTCTTTTTATATATATAACTTTTTAATTGCTTTTATATACTACATCCTATGGGGGGAAGAAGGGGGAGATCACTAAAACTAAAACAGAAAGAAAAAATCTAAAAGTTAAGACAAGGATCATATTACATGATTTACATCCATCCTATCATAATAACATAGAAACATTACGTCAGCAATTAATTTCTAAATTAAGATAGCTTAAGACTTTTATATTATTTTTCAGGTGTTTTATCATCCCTTATATTCT
>NW_015199195.1:0-973 GCF_001447785.1 Gekko japonicus | reverse complement strand
CCTGCACAGAACTATGTTCAACACACAGAACTATGTTCTCCCAGTCACCAATGAAATTTAACACGGCCTTTCTTTCATCGTCCACCGAGCGATTCGAAAGCCTCGGCGAGCAGATAAAATGGGAACCACTCCTTAGAGAGGGTGGGCACACCGACTCCCTTCTGGGAAGGTGTTAGCTCTCGGTTGGAGACGTCCTGGTCTGGAGTGGACCCGGAAGGCGGAAGAATCTACTCAGCTAAGAAAAATCCCTGCAGTGGGATGCTCCGGCCAGGCGATGGCAGTGTGGCGATGCAGCTGTTCGGAACATGACTTGAGTCAAGCCAGAAACGTTTCCATCGGGCAGTACGGCGTGTGCAACTTAAATTAATTATATGTTGTCTTCCCTATCCCCTATGAAAAACATTGTTAGTCCCCTGTCTAAAGAGTAACCGTAAATCACTTTGAGCCCACTTGTGGGGAAAGCGATTAATAAATCGAAAGCGTTGTTGTCGTCGTCGTCATTGTTGTTCACAGTGGTATTTCTGGCCACTGAGTGACACAGAGTGTTGGACTAGGGCCATTGGCCTGATCCAACACCGGCTCTTATGTTCTTACGTTCTTACCATATCTTCTTTTTGGCCGGAGTCCTGGGAAAGCAACCCATTTCTCTTCCTTCCTGAATACGATTTGGCCTTCAGCAGCTCCAGTGTCACAGGGAAAATCCTAAAAATGATGCACGTCCAGTCAAACGGGGCTCTCCCGTTGCTCCCACTGCGAAACAGTTAACTACATTTCCTTCCATGGATATATGAAAGAGTCACATTAACTGAAATATACATTTGATTATAAAATGGCTTTTTCCTACGTTCTCTCACAGCAGCAGCAGCAATATTTACAGTGCAATCCGGACAACGCTTTCCTGGGGTGCAGCTCCACTGAGTAGACCTCAGGAGGATTCTGTGTAGGCCTACCCTGACCTGGATGGCCCAGGCTA
>NW_015199194.1:0-956 GCF_001447785.1 Gekko japonicus | reverse complement strand
AGGTGTGATTGGGCCCTTATATGTTTTTATATTCTTTGTTAATAAATACATGTATCTGTTTATATACTATATATTTATATTAAGCTTTTATTGTTGGCCCTCTTTTCTATGTGACTAACCTTTTGGGCCACTGTTTGACACAGAGTCTTGGATCGGATGGGCCATTGGCCTGATCCAACATGGCTGCTCTTATATTCTCCTGTGTTCCTATGAGAAGGGAATTGCCCTTCATGAGTCTGTATAATTTCCCCCTCAAGTGAGTGGCCACCATTACGTCCTATGGCAACTGAGTCTCATCAGTCCACTCTGTGTGGTGTGTGGAAATATTTCTTTTTTCTCCTGTCCTGAACCTTCTATCCCACAACTTCACAAAGTGCCCAAATCAGGGCCCAAGGCACCCTTACCACGGGAGAGGGCCTCTTGGGAACGCTCCTGGGCCTGCGCCTTCTGCTCCTCCTCCCAAGGAGATCCTTCCTCCTCAGAGAACTTCACTCCCATCTTCACAGACGGCCCCCACATCTGAAACTGCAGGAAGGGATACAGGTAAGAGGAGGAATGCTAAAGCCAGTTTGGTGTAGTGGTGAGGAGCGAGGACTCTAATCTGGAAGAACCGGGTTTGATTCCCCACTCCTCCACATTCAGCTGCTGGTGTGACCTTGGGTCAGTCAAGTGCTCTCAGAGCTGTTCTCCCAAGAGCTGCTATTGAGAGAGCTCTCTCAGCCCCACCAACTGTACAAGGTGTCTGTTGTGGGGAGGGGAAGGGAAAGCAGATTGTAAGCTGCTCTGAGACTCCTTCAGGTAGTGAAAGGTGGGCTAGAAATCCAATCTCTCCTCCTTTTTCTTCTAAAGACCAAGGAGACGAATCTCGCCCCTGCCCATCCTCATCCCTACATCGATCAACACAGCTGCTCCAACCACAGCAGTAAAAATCAGGGTTGTGGGTTTCTATCAGCCCC
>NW_015199193.1:0-988 GCF_001447785.1 Gekko japonicus | reverse complement strand
GAACCCAAAAATCTTTTACTTGGAAGATGTGGTGATTGCACATAGGAGTAGCCACGCTGGATTAGACCCAGTGTCCATCTAATCCTGTTTTACATAGTGGCCAACCTGATGGCCTTGGAACCCAACAAAGGGGTCACACCTTCCAAGATGAGATGGTGGTGGAACAGAAGAACATAAGAGAAGACAATGTTGGATCAGGCCAATGGCCCATCCAGTCCAACACTCTGTCACACAGTGGCCAAAAATCCAAGGTCCCATCAGGAGGTCCAACAGTGGGGCCAGGTCACAGCTGATTTATGGCGACCCCACAGGGTTTTCAAGGCAAGAGACAGACAGAGGTGTTTTGCCGTTGCCTGCCTTTGTGTAGCAACCCTGGACTTCCTTGGTGGTCTCCCATCCGAGTACTAACCAGGGTTGACCCTGTTGAGCTTCTGAGATGTGGTGAGATCAGACCAGCCTGGACTATCCAGGTCAGGGCAAGATAAGACACCAGCTATTTACAATGACAATAAAGATGTTTATTATTATTATTATTATTATTATTATTATTATTATTATTATTATTATTATTATTATTATTATTATTAAGGTTCTAATGTAAGTAATCTCCTGACCCCGGAAGAAAGATGCACACAACTGCATTGCATAACTGAGTTCTTCTCAAACCTTATATCCTGACTCAAAATTCTAGGTGGGGAAACGTGTTCTAATACCATCACAAGTTGTCCTACTACATTATGAGGAATGGTGGGTGGGTCAGTGGTGGGACAAACGGTTTACATGTATAAAGTTTCATGTTCAGACTTCGGCATCTCCAGTAGAAAGGGATCTCCAGTAGAAAACACTGGGGAAGACCTCTCTACGCCCAAGACTCTAGAGAGGGCTGCAAACAGTCAGCTGACAGGGGAGGGCCTTTGGGTCAGTGGTAGAGCCTGTGCTCGACATGCAGAAGGTTTCAGGTGAGACAGGTTGCTGGACTAGAGGGACC
>NW_015199192.1:0-969 GCF_001447785.1 Gekko japonicus | reverse complement strand
GGGGTTGGGGGGGGGGGGGTTGCTAATCTAATTTGATGTTCATTTTAAAAAAAAAAAGCTATACTCCATAAACGCTTTTACCACATATCAATGATAATTCCTTTTTTATTATTTTTGCAGCTCCATCACACTTGGAAATATGTGTATTGTTATATTACCTCCAACATCACGAAGAAGACATTTTATACATATACTAAAATTTTACTGGTGTGATATGTCATCTCTGTATTGGCTTTCCTAAATGGAATGCAATTCGTATGTACTGTAGCCCTCACCCAAAGTACGGCACATAGCAGACAGACAGTGGGGAGGATCCAGGTTTTGTAAGCAATGGATATTCTCAAAGAAAGGTGCCCATGGGTGAGAGGTTTTTTCCCCTTCATCCATGAGATCCTCAATCAGTGATGGAGAGGGCCTGCAAGACAGAGCTCTTCCGCCAGGCCTTTGAGTAGGAGCCGCCTCCCCTACTATACCACCACCGTCATGGTTTTGACGAGGCCCTGAGGAAGCACCTGGATATTGCAAAGAAGATCTAACCCGTTCTCCTGTGGGCGCAAACAACATGGGAAGTACCACCTGGAACTGCATTGATGTCATCTTTGGACCTATGATATCAGAAGTTGAGTGAGCACCGTTGTTTTAAGTATCAGAAGTTTTAATATGTATTATATGTTTTAAGTTACTATGTATATTATGTATATTATGTTTTAGTTATGGCAGGGTTATTACCTTGCCCTTGTTAGCCGCCCTGAGCCCATCGGGGAGGGGGGGATATAAATGCGAAAAATAAATAAATAAATATTTTTAAAAACAATGTGTAAAGGCAAAGGGAACCAAACCTGTCCCACATCCCCACTGTATTACTTCACTCCATTTGTTGGATTTCAGTCTCCCCCCCCCGCCCCCGCCCCAGCCAGCTGGCTTCTGGTATCACAGCCAGGTTGGAGAATAATGCTAAAATCAATGAAC
>NW_015199191.1:0-992 GCF_001447785.1 Gekko japonicus | reverse complement strand
TATGGGCGTAGAAGACGGATCTGGCCCCTTGGATGGATTCCGAAGGGTAAAAAGGGCTTGTGTCCTAGCAGGAGGGGCTGTGGCTCAGTGGAAGAGCATCTGCTTGGCATGCGGAAGGTCCCGGGTTCAATCCCCAGCATCTCCAGTTAAAAGGACTAGGCAGGAGGGAAAGACCTCCGCCTGAGACCCTGGAGAGCTGTAAAGAAGGGCTGTGACTCAGTGGTAGAGCATCTGCTTGGCATGCAGAAGGTCCCAGGTTCAATCCCCGGCATCTCCAGTTAAAGAAAGACCTCAGCAGCTGCCAATCTGAGACCCTGGAAAGCTGTGTAGAGGGGCTGTGGCTCAGTGGAAGAGCCTCTGCTTGGCATGCAGGAGGTCCCAGGTTCAATCCCCGGCATCTCCAGTTAAAAGGACCAGGCAGGAGGTGATGGCAAAGACCTCCGTCTGAGACCCTGGAAAGCTGTGTAGAGGGGCTGTGGCTCAGTGGAAGAGCCTCTGCTTGACATGCAGGAGGTCCCAGGTTCAGTCCCCGGCATCTCCAGTTGAAAGGGCCAGGCAGTGAGTGATGTGAAAGACCTCAGCAGCTGCCAATCTGACTTTGATGGACCAAGGGTCTGATTCAGTAAAAGGCAGCTCCACATGTTCGTGGTTCCGTAGGTGTCAGACAACCATAACAACTGTTACGGCAGCCCAATCACAAGGCCCGATCGGCACATGATGTTGGCAGGCGAGACCTTCGTTGATGTGCCATCCCACACATCCAATGCCTTGCCGTAAGGGGGCTGTCGCACACACAACATCAGTGCACCAGCACAACGCCAGCTCAGGCTGTGGATCTGCACGGACACCGCAAGGGTAGACGCTGAAGGCCCAGACACCGAGCAAACGACAACGTTGCACAGATCGAGATCTCCCACCCTGCGGAAATCACGTCCAGGTCGGCGACGCCGGTCCCGTGTGTACCTGACATTCTGAAAAATGTGGCTAGAATC
>NW_015199190.1:0-987 GCF_001447785.1 Gekko japonicus | reverse complement strand
GAGAAGCCAGGCTGGATCAGGCCAGTGGCTCATATGGTCCAACACTCTGTGTCCCACAGTGGCCCAAAACCCAGGGGCCCTCAGGAGGTCCACCAGCGGGGCCAGAACTCCAGAAGCCCCCCCCCCACTGTTGCTCCCCAAGCACCAAGAAGACAGAGCTTCACTGCCCCAGACATAAGAACATAAATGAAGCCACGTTGGGTCAGGCCAATGGCCCTTCCAGTCCAACACTCTGTGTCACACAGTGGCCAAAACCCAGGGGCCATCAGGAGGTCCACCAGTGGGGCCAGAACTCCAGAAACCCTACCACTGTGGCTCTCCCAAGCACCAAGACAGAATGTTCCATCGAACATCCACTGACGGGCCTCTGCCTGCCCGATGAGTTGTTAAGGGAGGACCCAAACGCAGTGCCCCCTCTTGGCTTTCCGGTGGGCTCTCCACGCCACCAGAGCCTCCACGAAGCCTCACCGCTCTCTGCAGTCTCATCACCCCGCCCCCCAGCCGCACAACGGCGCGTGCTGCTCCCTCTCCCACGTTCCCATCAGTTCCACGGAGCCGCACTTCTCCCTTGGAAGGTGCATTAAACTGTTCCATTAGCGCGAGGAGGAGCGGGGAGGGGGGAAAGAGAAAGAAAAGCTCTCTTCGCTTCTGCTCCGTTTGCAAAACCTCGCCTTTCCACGGCCTGACTGCAGCTTTCCACGGCCTGACTGCAGCTCGGCCGGAGACACCGTCTGTCAGTTGGCAGGTGGAGGTGCACTTTCTAATTGCTTGAAAGAAGAGGGGGGTGGCTCCCCCCCCCCTCCGAAGATTCCTTCCTCTTAGGAGCTCAAGAAGACCTGATTTAGAACCATCAAAGTCAGGCAAGAAGGAGCCAAGGAGGAAAGGCACCTGTCAGGCCTCCGTTGCTGCGTAGGCCCGGAGACAGCTTCCGGGGGTAGGTGGGTGTGGAGGGGGGGGCTTTGAGAACAAGCAGGTGGGGGGGGGACT
>NW_015199189.1:0-962 GCF_001447785.1 Gekko japonicus | reverse complement strand
CCCACTACTTGGTTTTGTTTGTGACACAGCAATTTCAATATCTGCTGATCTGTCTAGATCTGCGGAGTTCATACATGTGTGTTCTCACACACTTCATGGGTGTTATAGCTATCAGCTTCTGCTGTCCCAGTAGCTTCCTAGACAAAGGCTTCACCTGGCCCTGGGCCTAGGTGAAAAACGTTGCAACAGATCTCACTAGCTTCCTGGCTGCCAATGCCAAGCAGTAAGCAGATCATCATCATCATCATCATCATCATCATCATCATCATCATCATCATTATCATCATCTTACTCTGCAGGGGCAAAAAAGGGGGCAAAGTGAGTGATCTGTCTGCTGCAAGGACCTTACCCCACCATGACCCCAGGGGGAAACTAATTCGCTCTACTGTGTAGGTGTAAAAGCAGCTGCATGGAACAGAGCCACCAACCTTCTCAGCCAGAGCGACTGCACAGCTGCAAAGCTGCCTGGCTCAGTGCTTGAACAGTGGCGGACAAGACAAAAAAACCTGCAGGTCTAGTGTGGGTGGCAAAGAACATCCTTTCACCTGGTGGACATGCAAGAGGTAAACTTCTCAGCATGAGCCCTAACTAAAGGACTTTATTCCTCAGATCGGATGTCTCCTCTTTTGGGGTTGAATTGTGTTTTTTTGGGTTTTGTTAGCCAGGCCTGCATCAAGGACATGATCCAGTATGAAAAAGTGAAATTGTTCTGCAAACATTCTGGAACATAACAGGTCTTTTTGGATTCTCTTCTGGAATATCGTGCCACCTTTTCCACTCAAGTTTGCCCAGTTCCCCCCCCCTCGCCTCCTTCCCACAAAGCTTTTGTTGAACATAGCCTTTGTTTTGCTAGTCAAAGTGGACCTCTCCTCCCTTTCGCATCAGCAGGGAAAAATTTGTTGGATCCAGCCCATACATTTACAGTGTTTGATTCAGACAGACAGACGGAGGGAGGGAGGGAG
>NW_015199188.1:0-976 GCF_001447785.1 Gekko japonicus | reverse complement strand
TAAGGAGAGATTACATATTTTTGTCAGGTTCAGGTCAGACAGACAAAAGGAAATACTCCTTTACACAGAAAGTGATTAAAATGTGGAATTTGCTGTCAGAGGATGCAGTGATGGCCACAGGCATAGACAGCTTTCAAGGGGGATTAGAAAGGAAACCCCCACCACATTCAGAGACAGTCGACCTCTAATTCCCAGTGCCAGGAGGCAACACCAGGAAGAGGCAACACCTTGGTGCCATGTTGTTGACCCTCCAGAGTCACTGGTTGGTCAGGATGCTGAATCAGATCGACCCTCACTGGTCTGGTCTAGCAGGGCTCTTCTGATGTTTGTTTCCTCCAGGGGAACAGGCTTCTATAGCCTGGAGATCAGTTGTAATTCCGGGAGAACTCCAGGCCCCACCAGGAGGCTGGCAACTATAGGTGGGAGGCGGCCTGGACGGGGGGAGGGGAGGCCTCGGCCTCTGTGCTCTGTTTTCTGACCCTCCAGGGCATCTGGGTGGCTACCATGTGACTTGAGGATGCTGAACTAGACGGACCCTCACCGGTCTGTTCGATCCAGCAGGACTCCTCCGGTTTTCTTACCCAGCTTGGGGCTCCTGTGGCAAGGAGACAAAACAGCCCCACTCTGTGGCACAGGAGAGGGCAGAACAGCGAACCTCTAGCATGGCTGTGGATGGGGCCCAGTCCAAATGTCAGGGGCGGGGGGCTGATACGGAGAAAGGCTCAGGAGCCTGGGCTCAAGGGGGCTCAGCAGGCACACCCCCCCACACACACACACAGGAGGAAGGCAGTCTGACGCAGTCAGCCGGTTGGTGACCCTTTCGCTGGCTCTCCAAGGCCTTCAGCCTAACCCTAACCCTAACCCTAACCCTAACCCTTTCCTGCTGCCAGCTCCCTGGGCACTCCAGGCCTCGAAGCCAGGCCCTTCCACAGGCGAAGAGGAAGAGTAGGAGTTGGGTTTATACCCCGCCCTTCAC
>NW_015199187.1:0-959 GCF_001447785.1 Gekko japonicus | reverse complement strand
TTTTTTTTTAATTGCTGACACATTCTCTGTGAGTGAGCACAGATGCTGGACTTCTATAGCCAACTTGGGCCAAAAGCAGCAACATCACATCGGTAATGGAAACTGGGCGCCTGAGAGTTGAACCCTGGCCGCTTTCCTGGAACGCAGCAGAGAAATCCCCAGTTGTGGGTCCAGCCCCTGCTCCCCCCCTACCCCCCTCCGCCGTCTTCCTCCAGTTTACTCCCTGCTTCCTGGGCCATATCTCTTCGAAAAACAGGCAGGAAATGATTTGCAGCCGGAAATCCTCTTTTGACTGCAGAGTGGCTTCTTTGCAATGAGGCTGTTAATGTTATTCAAGGCCTCTTGTCACAAAGCCATTGGACTTAGGGATGTAAGCAGGGTTGCCAACCTCCAGATGGGCCCTGGAGATCTCCCAGGATTATAACAGATTTCCAGACTGCAGAGATCAGTTCCCCTGGAGAAAATGGCTGCTTTTAAGTATGGGCTTGCATTCTATTGCGTTCTATCCTGTTGAGGTCATGCCTTCCCTCAAATCTTCAGGAATTTCCCAACCCAGAGTTGGCAACCATAAATACAAGACAGAACAAAATGGCTTTCCAGGATTCCTCGTGGCCCATCTAGGAGCTATCAAAGGCAGTGGTTCCTCTGAGCCTGTGCAGAATTCCTTTTCTTCCTACAAAGAAGGGCTTCCACAATTCAGTGTGTGACTTCTAAGGAGCTACGCCAGGCCCAGTGCATGGGACACTGTGGGCATAAGTGTCCCGTGAGAGGCCGTCCTGTCGAGTAAGGCCACCTCTGGGCTGCTGGTTGCACCATCTGCTGGCTGCAGCATAGATTGCAGGCAAGGAAAGTTTCTACAGCATTGCTAGCTGCAAAAGTCAAGGACTGACCGCAGAGCGGGGACTAGCCTGTGCCAGCACCGCAGGCACAATGCTGTCTAGATTCTGGACAGGCAGAGC
>NW_015199186.1:0-958 GCF_001447785.1 Gekko japonicus | reverse complement strand
TTCTTCTTCTTCTTCTTCTTCTACTGGTGCAAAAGGAAGAAGGAGCAGGACTCAGGTTGCCAGCTTCCAGTTGGGGCCTTGAGATCTCCCAGAATTGCAGCATCGCCAGAATGATGTTAGGAGATGAGTTCCCCTGGAGAAAGTGGAAGTTTCAGAGGTCGACATCACATCCTTGCTGAGTGCCCTCCCCAGAGTCCACCCCCAAATCTCCAGGAATTTCCCAACCCAGAGTGGCAACCCAAGAGTCACAAGACTGTGGCGACGCTGCCTGGTGACAAGAGGCCTGCAAGTCCTGCCTTGGCAACGAATTACCAAAGTGAAGTGTTTGTGTCTGGCCACAAGGTGGCGGTTTGGCTCTACGTGGCAACCTGGGAAGAGAGGCCCCGGAATCTGGATTAGAAGTTCCTCATCCCTCCTTCACACCCCTTCTCCTGGGCAGCACCTGGCACAGAATTCGCCCTTTTATGGCGAGGTGCAGCTCCCGGTCAGCGGGAAGGTCAGGATAAATGGGTGGACAGTTCAGGGCGTACTGGAGGGGTTGCAAGAACAGGAAGTGTTATGTATCGGGACTGAATCACCCCTGATTGAATCACCCCAGAGACTGGCTGAGCTTGGAGCACAAGAACAATAGCCTGCCAGGACTCTGGAAGTAACCAGTCTAGTAGTAATGTTGTGTAAACAGCCTGTCACTGGGAGTGGAGTGTGTTTGGGTGTGGCAACTGCAGGCTATTTAACAGAGCTGAGGCTCTGGGGTCTTGACTTGCTCTTGCTGAAATCACAAATAAAGTAGAACTGATCATCAGGCTTGTGGTCTGTTCATCCATGGAACCCACACTATTTAACACTGGCGATGAAGGTGGGATACCGTTGAGCCCATCTCCACCACACCGCACATCGAGCTCCGGTGCCACGCACATCGCATCACGACTGGGACCATGGCTGCTGCTCCGGGACATCT
>NW_015199185.1:0-993 GCF_001447785.1 Gekko japonicus | reverse complement strand
ACTGCCCATGTGACCTGGAAGTGACATCACATTCGGGACGTTGGGGCAATGCTCTGGTATTCGGGCAAAAACTCTAAGCTAGAAGCCAAATTTACCATGTACTTTTTGCCCAAATACCAGAGTGTCACACCCAACATTCCAGATGTGATGACATCACTTCTGAGTCAAGTAGGCAGTAGACAGTACTGGGTGCTGGATGGGCCTCCCTGCTGCCTCCCTGTATGCTGGACGGGCCTCCCTGCTCCCCCCTCCCCCACTGGTTGCCACGAGGCACCCGGCAACCCTAAAGGTAAAGGTAAAGGTTTCCCCTTGCTCGAAAGCCAGTCAAATCAGACTCCAGGGTAACAAGACAGAATCCCTGAAATTGGGGAATGGATAAAGAAATTAATATTCATGGTTGAAATGGACAAAATGACAAGGTAACATAACTACCTTGAGGCAGAAGAATTCTATGCAGATTGGAAAGACTTTAAGGAGTATTTAGTAAAATATTGGGATGTAAAAGACAATTTAATTTGCTTTGACAATTATTGAAAAGTTAATGTTATTAGATGAAAGTTAATTAAGAGAAAATACTAGTAGAAAGAAGCGTTACCGGTAGACTATGACTAGAAGATAAGTGGAAAATAGAAAAGAACTAAGAAATGGGCTGGAGGTTGGAGCACTGTGGGAAGCCAGGAAAGGGGGGGGGGAGAGAAGAAAGGATGTATAACAAAAAATAATATGTTGTATGTTTGAACTAATAATATATCCTAATAAATTGTTTTTGGGGAAAAAAAATCAGACTCCAGGGTGTGATGCTCATCTCCGTTTCCAAGCCGAAGAGCCAGCGCTGTCCAAAGACATTTCCGTGGTCCTGTGGCTGGCATGACTAGATGCCGATCCTGTTGCTGGCATTACTAGATGCCGAGGCACACGGAACGCTGTTACCTTCCCACTGAAGCGGTACTTCGGGTGATTAGAAAAAAAGCTTATACCTGGAATAAAATGTTG
>NW_015199184.1:0-946 GCF_001447785.1 Gekko japonicus | reverse complement strand
AATGTTTTTAATGGTGCCCATTTGCACATGCACTGCCCACCCCCACTGACACATGTGAGCATGACATCTATGTGCCTCTGATCCTATGATCAGGATTGCTGAACTCTCCCAGTCATAGAGTTAGAGTTTGTTCATGGCCTGACAATCATATAGATGCTATGGCCACATTCTGCCAGCTGCATATAGTTGGGGTGGGTGGTGTAAGGTCAGCACCCACTATATATGTTATTTCTACCTGGCATATGTGTTCTGAAGACAGCTCCCCTGACAGGGGGTAGACGTAAATGAGATCTTTGCTGGCTTGCTAGCTGCAAGTGAACAGCTTTGTTCTTTTCCTCTTGCAGGTATTAAAATCCTGGGTGGGGCCAGAGGCACAGAGGGCCTAAGTTAGGCAGCCTCATTAATCAGGAACAGCCAAGGATGTTATAGTTTTGTTCTGTTTGTTGAACTGTATTATTTGGTTAAACTGATGGATTTTTAAATTATTATTATTATGTGAGCAGCTCTAGGTCCCCTTCAGGAAACAAAGCAGTGCAACAATGCCACTTCAATGAATGAATAAGCATAGGGAAAACAGGTACATGCATATGCATATGTGAATATAAGACTTTGGTGAAGTCGTTTCATACATTCAACAGATTATCAGATTATTGCCCTGACCTGGGTGGCCCAGGCTAGCCCAATCTTGAAAGCTAAGCAGGGTCGGCCCTGGTTAGTATTTGGATGTGCAGAGGCAGCCAATGGCAAACCACCTCTGAATGTCGCTTGCTTTGAAACCCCTACAGGGTCACCATAAGTTGGCTGTGACTTGACGGCACTTTACACACTCAAATAAACAAACTTTGCTCAGTGGAGTATTAGGATAGATGTAGGTTTCCCCTCAAGGTACGGTATGTGAAGGCATGCGCACTTGTTCTTTTGGGGGGAACTCAGGTGTTCTGATCAT
>NW_015199183.1:0-965 GCF_001447785.1 Gekko japonicus | reverse complement strand
GAAAAGAACAGCTCATGATTTTCCGAGCCCTTAGAAAAGATAAGCTGCAGAAGGGAGAAAGTCTGCATCATAATTAAGGATGCTACAGCCTTTGCAAGAAGATGATCACACACGGTGGTGGTAAAGTGCCCTCAAGTCACAGCCAATTTATGGCGAACCCCCGCAGGGTTTCAAGGCAAGAGACGATCTGCACTCGCCTCCCTCTGCCATCGCCTCCCTCTGTGTAGCAACCCTGGACTTCCTTGGTGGTCTCCCACCCAAGGACTAACCAGGGCTGATCCTGCTTGGCTTCTGAGATCTGATGAGATTGGTCTAGCCTGGGCCTTCCAGGTCAGGTCCATGCAAACTTACCATGACCGAATTGCTCTTTTACACCCAAACAGAGCCCTTGATCAGACTGCCTTGATATTTTGCTGGCAGGACAGACCGGATGCCCCGTTGAGCGCATGCATGGTGGCTGCTTCTATGGCCTTTCCTGCATAAGCTGTTTCCTGTGTTTATAGGGTCACGCCTTGGTAAATAAGCTACATCTGTAACACAGCTTGCATTAACTTTTTTGCCTGCGCACTCAGTGTCAGTTACCTAGGGGTAGGCACATTCACCTGCTGGATCATTAAAGTGACCTCCTTCTTGAACACAGATCATTTTCAGTTCAGCCCCCCTTCCTTTGGAACTCAGGATTCATAATTTAGGGTCCGGTCAGATGCAGAATTAGCAGCATGATAGGGACGAATGCCGGGTGGATTTTACGGGCACGATCACACAAAAACATCTGGCAAGTGTCCGGCACCCGTCGGCAACCCGTATTGTCCGGTCGAAGAAGTGGAGTTAAAAGATACCAGGGAAAGTGTACTATTTTCCGGAAAACGCAGGGCGTGGGTGGGCATCACGGAAGTGCTGGTATCTTGTTGCATCCGGTGGTATGCGCACAAATGCAGAACTGCACATGCGCACAAACGCGTACT
>NW_015199182.1:0-965 GCF_001447785.1 Gekko japonicus | reverse complement strand
TAGACCACACATAAGAGATAAGAATAACCATTTGGGGCAAGTGTTTTGATGTGTGAGGGAGAAGCATCCCTCTGTAGATAGGAAATAAAGAAACAAACTCTCCAAAAGGCTTGATGTGTCTTGAAAGGAACATTCAGTAAACTAGTTCTTACAGAAGGAACTCTCAGTGGACCTTGAATTGCCCTGAGACGTGAGATGTCTCACGAGCAAGACAGTCTAGTTTAGTGGCTGGACTAGGATCCATCTTCAGATTCCCACACTGCCAGGAAGCTCATTGTGTGACTATGAGCCAGTGACACTCTCTCTGCTTAACAGGGTTCTTGTGGAGATAAAATGTGGAAAGAGGTGCAAGGTCTCCTTGAAGGAAGGCCGGAGTAATATTTGCTTGTTTACTTCATGTATACCCCACATTTCTCCCCAATGAACACCCAAAGCAGCTTACATTGTTCTCTTCGCCTCCGTTTTGGCACAACCACCCTGTGAGGTAGATTAAGTTGAGAGAGAGTAACTGGCCCTACATCCCCCACTGACCTTCATGCAGAGTTGGGATTTTAACCTGGGTCTCCCAGATCCTAGTCCAACCATCTAACCACAACAACACACTGCTCTCAAATTGCCCTTCTGATCCTTCCACATCCATAGAATCTCATAAGTCATGAGATGCTTGCTGCAACCCAGGCCTCTCCCCTACCCCACACCAGCCCCCAGGAACTGGTAAAAGGTACCTATTTCCCGCTGTCCTCCCTGGGCCCTGGACACAATGCATAATAGTTGCTGTTTGTTGATAGGAATATCCCAAGCGTAGTATTAATTAGCTTTAGACTGTCAATACTGAACTATTAAGCCTGTCATCCCATTTAATCCTGCTTTCTGTTTCTTCCTTACTCCACATTAGATGAATAAATGACTTGCAGTAACTTTATATATGATAAATGACTTGCAGCAACTGAGCCTTCGGGGTAGGG
>NW_015199181.1:0-964 GCF_001447785.1 Gekko japonicus | reverse complement strand
GTAATCCTAACTATAATTTTCCCCAGGAAAAAATGTAAATCCTTATTCATTTTGTTCTGAAAGATAGTTATATCATTTTATATTGTTGTATTACATAATCATATGGATACGACTTTGTATTTTGATCAGTTATTTTATGAAATCATTTGAAACTGCTAAACAAAACTGTTTGTGTAAACACAAAAAAAGTTGTGCACTACAGATTAAAATGAAGTATTCTATGATCACAGTTAACTCAAATCCCGTCTGTTTGGTTTCTGTCTGTTCACTGGTTGCAATCAGGGATCTAATTCTTTGGCAGTCAGTTTGATATTTCGTTGATCTATTAATTGGTATTCAGCAGGTTTCTTCATTGTATTCTTTCACCATCTTCCTTCCTATGCATGCAGTACAATGGAATTGACTTTTTATCATACATGTGCATTCTCAGAGCCTGGTCAAGTTCTGCTACCCCATCCTTTATAAAGTGCTCCACTAAGCAGACAAATGTTTAAGTAAACTGATCACTCAAAATCATATAAATTGGTCATAAATAAGTGCTGTGTTTCAATAAATTTCTACCCTTTAGTGTTTGCAGGGCCGGCTCACCCACTAGGCAAACTAGTGCGATGGCCTAGGGCACAAATCTCTGAGGGGCACAGTGAGGCCCCTGCTGCCACCGCCCGTCTGCCCTGCCACCACCCACCGAGGCTTCATCTGCCCCTCGCTGCTTACATTGCTGCCGGGGCCCTGGGTGCGGCGGCACGGAAGGCCCTCCTTGCTCCGCAAAAAGGGGGGTAGTGACACAGCGAAGCCTCTTCCCCAGGCCGGAGTTGCTCAGCAACCCTGCGCTGCCACCGCATCTGCCCTTTGCGTCGCCGGCCTCCTCCAGCGTTGCTGCTGGTGCAGTGTGAGGAGGAAGAGGCACCCCTTAGGAGGCCAGTGACGGGAGGCGCAGCCTCACCATGCTTTTGGCACCTTACTG
>NW_015199180.1:0-962 GCF_001447785.1 Gekko japonicus | reverse complement strand
TGTTTGACCAGCTTCTGCTAGACAATTAGCTCGTGCAGATCACCAGACAACCTTGAGGTGAGATGCCTTAGCTTGGAATAGCGTGGTCATCTGTACAACTTCACCACACAATAATGAAAATTTTACTTTGTGTGCGAATGGTATGGGCAAATCTTCCCTCATGCTGAAAAGAATTAATTCACAAAAGGCAGTTTAATAATGTTACAAAATAAGAGAATAAACAGCCATAGACTTAGTTTATATGATCAAAGGTGTGCTAGCTTTTTGATAGAGCAAATGTTTGCAGTTTGGAGACCAAGCCCTATGGGGAAAGGCTGAGGGACTTGGGAATGTTTAGTCTGGAGAAGAGGAGGTTGAGGGGGGACATGAATGCTCTCTTTTAAGTATTTGAAGGGCTGTCACAGAGGAGGGCAGGGATGGGCAGCAGAGGATAGGACTCGCAATAATGGGTTTATATTAAGGGCGGGAAGGTACCAGCTGGATATTAAGAGAAACTGTTTTACAGTAAGAGTTGTGCAACGTGGAATCAGCTGCAGATGGAGGTGGTGAGCTCCCCCTCACTGGCAGTCTTTAAGGAGCGGCTGGACAAAGTCTTGTCAGGGATGCTCTAGGGCTGATCCTGCATGGAGCAGGGGGTTGGACTAAATGGCCTGTATGGCTCCTTCCAACTCTGTGATTCTAAGATTCTAATAGAGATCTTGGGTTCCTGGTAACTTTGTTGAAAGCATCTCAGATAATTGACAAGGGCGAGGATGACTAATGCCTGAGTCTCTTGGGGCTGACATTGCCCACTGAAGAAGACAGGACTTGGCTAGATAGATCAAGAACGTGACTTAGTATAAGCTTAAACTGATCCACCTAGAACACTTTTTACACACTTTGTGGTGACTTTATTTATTTACATTATTTATAGGCTGCCTTTCTCACTGTGTCTCAAATTTTGTTGTTGTTCAGTCGCACAG
>NW_015199179.1:0-997 GCF_001447785.1 Gekko japonicus | reverse complement strand
TGTCATTTCCCAAAGCTTCTCTCCCCATATTGTGGAGAATATTCATCCTTCCACCTTGTGGGTTCTGAGCCAGAGGGGGGTTGTCCCCAGTTTCCAGTGATCAGGACATGGGATTGCTGCCCTCTCTTTCTTGACCTTCACCTCCACTCCCTTGCTACCCAGCCCTCCATTCCCCATTTTCGTCCTTTGCCATCCCGGTTGGTTCAAACAGATCCCACCTACTACAGGGATTTGGATCCTTCGCAATGGCTCTTAATGATGCATGGTAAATAGGTAGCAAAACAGAGACAAATGGTACATTCAGGATTTAGATGTAGGGCTTATCGTGTGGTGCGGAGTCTACATTTCCTTGGGTTCAAAGAGCTTTTTAAAAATTCTTGCATTAAGGGACTCAAGAAGGTGTCGTTCGGCAGTCCTAGGAAGCCTTGCATTTGGTCACCCCCCATGCTCAGATCTGCTGCTGGACCACGTTCCTTCTGATCATACTCAAGTTCCTGAGCTAGTCCTTTTAAAATCTGTTTAATGGCCTGTCTGCCTCCAGTACTGGCGTCGGTAGACTAGAGAGAGATCAGAGCGGAGTAGCCATCCGAGGATGTTGCTGTGTTCTAGGGGAGACAAGGCTGGTGAGCAGCAGAGAGGCTCCCCCTGAGCAGAGGGCCTCGTGCATTCCTAGGGAGCTCATCTGACTGGATGACTCAAGCTAGCCTGATCTCATCAGATCTCGGAAGCTAAGCAGTGTCGGCCCTGGTTAGTATCTGGATGGGAGACCACCAAGGAAGTCTAGGGTTGACGTGCAGAGGTAGGCAATGGAAAAACCACTTCTGCATGTCTCTTGCCTTGAAAACCCTCTGGGGTCTCCATAAATCGGCTACGGCTTGGCGGCCCTTCCCGTCACCACCGGGGACGCTAATCCTGCAGCGAAGACCAGGGAACCTGGCCCCCATCTCCCTGCGACCACTCGTCGGCCTTGTTTCTTGTGCACATAAGGAGGGTGCTG
>NW_015199178.1:0-935 GCF_001447785.1 Gekko japonicus | reverse complement strand
GACAGCTCCCTTTCACAAGTACTGGGGAGTAAACCTTTTCTAGCACACAGACAGCCCACCAATCTCAAACAACTCCTCACCCACAATACTACAACATCTAATTTGAACATGGACACGTACCAGAGTTTGCAATAAACCCAGATATCAACTTTGCTGCCACATACTCCCAGGATTCTTTTCTATGTGAACTAACATAGGCTCAAACAACAGTGGCACAATCCTTTCCCAGCAGCTTTCAGTCTTCAGAGCAAACACAAAACATTACAACCCTCCCCTCTGTGAATAAGATTCCTGTGGCTTAGCATATGTTAGCCAAAGAAGATTTGTGCTCACTCACCTCTGGACCTAAATTCCTTATTACGTGTCTCCTATTCTGTCGAAACTAATTTCCCCAGCAATAAGAGTTCTACAGGACTATTGTGAAACACTGTCCTGTTCTCTCTGTCTTTTTCTTTACTTTCTTCTGAGCCTACTACAACACCTTATTTATCCCTTCATTCATTAATCTCACTCTCTTCTTTACTCCAACATGATTTCACGCCCCCTTGTCCTGCTAAACAGCTAATTATGTTCTAGCTAATTGCATAGAGAATTCACCCTTGGAAGATTTATGACAGGATTCACACTGTTTACCTCATCTTCCTCCTTTTTTACTAGAAAATTTACACCTGTTAGATGTGTGACAGACTTTACACCCTAATGCTGATTGTCAGTTCTGCACTCCTCTGAGGTCTGCGCCCTAGGTGGCCACCTCCTTGGCTTAATGGTAGCACTGGCCCTGCTTCTATGCAGGCACACGTTGGGATTGCACATGCACAGAGAGATAATTTTCTAGTTGAAATCACAAAGGAGGGGACTTTGGAGCACATGTAATGCTGTCCCCCCCCAAAACAGTCATGCAGTCTGGGGAAGTGGCTCTCCCTTCCCTCAGTTCC
>NW_015199177.1:0-992 GCF_001447785.1 Gekko japonicus | reverse complement strand
ACCGGAGATGTAAACTTTATAAAAGACACGGGCAAACTCAATTAACGATATATATTTTTTACTCAAAATACAAACATGCTTAAAACATTAACACTCTTACAGATTTCCTTATGGTATCTCCATGATGCCCACCCTCCCACGTCCACTGCCTGTTATGCATTAGCACTGTGACAGTATACAAGGACATAATGTACAGCCTCTGTCCTCTGGCAATAAAGGTAACCAGTTGCTTGTGAGCCACATAAGAGCCCTGGATGGGCAGGTTCCAGCCCGCAGGCAGTATGTTTGCACTCCTGATCTAGAATGAAAGTAAGAACATGGCATTTTATGTAAAAATTGAAGTTTGTTCTCTTGTCATAAAAAGTTAGGTATGTTTTTGAGTTGGTGTGAGCCAGTTAATTTTCAGACACCTTCACAAATCTTCTGTAATGTTCTCTGTGAATTGCAGGTGTGAATATTTCTCAGCACAAGCAATTAGTACCTTGCCTGACTCCTTCATCTCACCCCTACCCTTCTCATTAAAGTGTGCAATGTGAATGGAGTGTTGTATTAAAATCTTAACACTTAGATCTCAGCAAGACAGCAAAAGAAAAATGGAGTATTCCAACTATTAGCATACTATAGGTGCTTATTGTGCTTTTTTTTAGTAAGTTTGCTATTTCTTGTCCCAAATGCCATGGTGGGGTCACTTAACTACAGTAGGGCAGGTTCTTCACTAATAGGCATATACCTGCCAGTAAGTTTCTCCTCAGTTTCTTCTGTGGTATTTTTCATTCTGAGTTGGATGCTACAGATCCTATACAGTCACTAGGGCTCTCTAAAATATCCACAAAGAAAAGGGGTGGGGAGGTAAATGAAATTATTAAAAACACACCTTCATATAACAGTTGCAACATAATCATACAAATATTCGGCCTACATCAAGACAATGATTGACCATTCCCCCCTTCTGTGATGGGAGAATGTTGAGGAGGCTGCTCATCCATTGATGA
>NW_015199176.1:0-977 GCF_001447785.1 Gekko japonicus | reverse complement strand
TAATGCTCCGTGTGACCGGGGTCAAAGAACAGCAAAGTTGGACCCCTACGCTCCGCAATTAAGAGGTTTCCCTCTCATAAATAATACTCTTTTTATAAACCTCAGATAATGGTCTCCCCAAAGTATATCACATAGTTGAAAACAGTTTAACTTTCATGTTTCCGTGCTTGATTGATTTGATTTTCTTTTTGTCAGCATGGACCATACTGTGTCTCGAAGACATGTGCGGGCAAAGGGGAACGTAAAAGGAACTCTGGAGACTGTGAAGAACGGGCAGATGTTCCTACAAAACACGACAGTAGCAAAGAATGCCCATCCCAGGACATTCAAGCTGTGTGGATGACGGGCGGGGGAAATAAAATCTGCAATGAAGAATCAAGAAGAGGGACTGAGAACTGAACACAAAAATGTTGAAAAGAACGCCATGAATATCTTGTAGGCAGGGCCTCCGGGAGGGGGGGCAGCAGGCCCAATCAGTCCGGGCCTCATGTTCTGCCCCCCCCTCAAATTTACACTTTTAACATTAAATCACATGTTAAATAAAAAAGGGAACATTTATTACAAAGACTTACGATATTCTCTTTTCTTAGTGTATCGAATGCAAACATGTCAAACACAAGACCACTAATTTTGTTTCATGGTTTTGGTTCTTCATTTTTTTAATTTACTGGGGGGGAGCCCGCTCAAAAATGGAAGTGGCCTGGGCCTCTCTTGATCTCTGTGAGGGCCTGCCTGTAGGACCCTCGGGAACGAGGAGGCTGAAGTCGGTTCCTTATTCCCAGGTCCTTATTCATGTCTTATTCATGAATTCATCCAAAAACACTGAGGGTTTGGAAGCTTTGAGCCCCGAAATGAGAGAATGAGGAACCAACTTCAGCCTCGTTCGGAAATGAGGGTGTGAGCAATCAGCCACTTTCTGTAACCAGCAGCCGAACATAGTATTTGACTAAGGGACCTTCCTTCCTTCCTTCCTTCCT
>NW_015199175.1:0-849 GCF_001447785.1 Gekko japonicus | reverse complement strand
TCTGATGAGATTGGGCTAGCTTGGACTATGCAGCTCAGGAGCCACAAGTACAGAATATACCATAATTGGTTGGGAAATCCCTCCTTCGGTGCCCCCCAAGCTCCCTTGCATTTCCACGCTTTTGATAGATCTTCGGGTCACTCTTTAGACTAAGCTGATTGCCAGACTCTGCCTCCTTTTGGTTACGTCACTTCATTGAATTTTGGGTATACCTGGAACAATTGCGTGTCTAAAATAGTTGTTTTAATCCCAGGCACTACATGATCTGATGCTTAATCCAGGAGGATTATTTGGTTGGGTAATATTTCCAGGAGAACACTTACCCTCCAGCAACGTTATTGCTGTTCCAATAAGGATGCACAAAGATACGCCCCACACTTAAATATTGCTCTGTGCCGTCGTTTTGATAAATGTTGTGGTCACCAGCAACCACACGGAAATTCATGTTGCTGGAGATAAGAGAGCATGAAAATGGAAAAGTTATATTGCCAGTCTGCAATCTTTCTGTAAGTCCCTAACATATTCTTCCCCTCTGGTGTTTGACAGAAGATATGAAGCTTTTAGAACTAAATAAGAGGTTCAGAGCATGGGAGGCAGGAAGACACATCCTGTGTGCATTGGGTCTGGTGCGCAAGGGGTGTGGTCCTTCCCCCTTGGATTGCCAACTTCCAGGGGGAGCCTGAAGATCTCTTGAAATGACAGCTGATCTACAGACCACAGAGATCAATTCCCCATGGAGAAAATGGCTGAGTTGGAGGCTGAACCCTGCTGGGCAAACTCCCCTCCCCAGGTTCCACCCTCAAATACGCAGAAATTTCTGAAACTGGAGTTGGCAACCCTATCCTTCCC
>NW_015199174.1:0-997 GCF_001447785.1 Gekko japonicus | reverse complement strand
TCACCGCACCGATCCCGAGCTCCAAGCATCACACCGCTGACCCCGAGAGCGGCTCCACACCACTCCGTCTCTCCACGATGCCAAGCATTGCCCTGCTGAGCCCGAGAGCAGCGGCACTCCCCGCATTGCTCCAGCTGCCGCCGCTGCTCCCAAGCTACTCACACCACGTGGCCGCAGCTCGATGGCTACCTCCCAAGAAAACATCACCGCTTTCAACATTTCCCAACCCGCACAGTGGGAGACCTGGCTTGAGATCCTGGAGAGCTACTTTAACTGCCACGACATCGTAGACCCGGGGAAGAAAAAGGCCCATCTCCTCCGGTCCTGTGGCACAGACACCGTCTTACTGCTAATGGACCTCATCGCACCAAAGCAGACCAAGGACGAGTCCTATGGGGAGCTGGTGAAAGCGCTGACCAACCATCTTTCACCAAAGCCCACCATGTTTGCTGAGTGCATGGACGTTTTTGTGAGAGTCCAGGGGCCGGACGAGCTGGCCTCTGAGTTCTTGGCCGGGCTCCGGCGGGCGGCCAACCGATGTTCTTTCCCCCACCTGGAGGACACCTTGCTGAACCAGTTCCTATTGGGCCTACAGGAACCCAAACTCTGACGGAGACTGGTTAGCCAGGACGACCTGACCCTGGAAAGGCGCTCAGGGAGTCCGCAGCCTATGAGAAGGCACATCATGACCGCCACGAGCAGGCGGTCCACCGCACGCAAGCAACGCTCGAGTCAGACAACTCTGAGAATGGGGGCGAAGTGCACCAGGTCCGTCGTCGGTCGTCTCAACCGTCCACTAAAGTGGGCTAAGCTTCTGCACCAGCCTCTGCCCCGTGCACCAGCTGCGAAGAGAGCCCCGAGCACCGGTTGTTCCACTTCCAAAATGCGGTCTGCCGGACCTGCAACAAATCGGGGCACATCTCCCGGGTTTGCTGCTCCAAGGGACAATGCCCGAAGCCGTCCGCCCTCCAGACCATGCCGGAGCCGCCCAGCGACC
>NW_015199173.1:0-993 GCF_001447785.1 Gekko japonicus | reverse complement strand
AGCCTTCTTTGTCTGGATGGCAGCAGCCACCAGCACCACGTGGCCACGAGGAATTAGCCAGTGGGCTGCAGGGGCCAACTTTAAGGATGTTTACATGCCGCTTTTGAAACGCCATTCAGGGAAAACCCCAAAACCCGCAGGAACTGGGTGGGGTCCATGGACCACCTATTCCCCCAGGAAGGCCTCCCTGGATCTCAGCCGCGGCCAGTGCGTGGCCACTCAACCTTCTTTGTAAAACCTGGCGAGAAAGACGAGGCTGCGGCCTGACCCCGGTGTTGGACGGTCCTTACAGTAGATATCTGGTGGAACAAGCTCCCGGAGGAGATCAGGGTCCTGCGGGACCCCTCACAGTTCCGCAGGGCCTGCAAGACGGAGCTCCTCCGCCAGGCATACAATTAGGGGACGCCGACGCCCTAGTGCACGGCCCATAATGTTAACTTTGTTGGAAAGCACTTTATTCGTTTGATTTTCAACTGCCGCCAGTACTCTGATGCTCTGTAATGTACTATTTTAAGTGCTGTGTTTTAATTCTGCATTGTTTGTGTTTTTATTCTGTACGGTTGTGTTTGTTGCTGGAAGCCGCCCTGAGCCTGCTTTGCGGGGAGGGCGGGGTATACATTTGACTACAAATAAATAAATAAAAAGTGCCTTAGCCAGGATCTGCCTCTGTAGAGCTGAAACTCGCCAGGGCGTTTCGCACCGGGCACCGAAGAGTGTGGAACTGTTCCCTCCTCTTCCGTCTGAAATCTTTCCCAGTGTCTTCTCCTGATTTCCTCCCTCTTGGTCTGGAGCACGTCTCTTCGGAGCCTGCCGCCCGCCCAGCCTTTTCCCAGCTCGGCTGAACATTGCAGCTGCTGCCCCCTCCCTCGCAGGTGGGCATGGAAGGGGGGTCGGGGGGGAGGCACGTGCAGGAGAGAGGCAGGGGGTTCAGTTCGTCTGTCTCGCTGCATTGAATCACACTGCCAGATCCTCGAAAGGGCAACTAGAATGATC
>NW_015199172.1:0-978 GCF_001447785.1 Gekko japonicus | reverse complement strand
CAGGTGCCACCTGGAAATTGGCAACCACACGATGGAAGCAATGCCATTTTTTTTGGGGGGGAGGGCAGGCTCTACGGTGTCAAATCCTTACTGAGCTCTCCCCAAACTCTGCCTTCCCCAGGAATAGGGTTGCAAGGTTGGTCCTGACGACTTCCAGAGCATTTCTGGGGGCAGGGACATTCAACACACAGATTCAGGTAGGTAGCCATCCGTGTGGGTCCGAAGCAGCAGAACGGAGTTTGAGTCCAGTGGCACCTTCACATCTGAAGAGGTGTGCATGCACACGAAAGCTTATACCCAGAATAAAACTTTGTTGGTCTTCAAGGCGCCGCTGGACTCAAATGTCGTTCTCCTTCATGGCACAGTGTCACTTCCGGTGTGAAACCAGAAGTGCCGTCATCGCAATGGGATCTAGGATCCGAGAGAAGCTCTATGGTAAAAGTGGGAGAGCTGGCGTCCTACCTGGGCACTGCCCCCAAATCTCCAGGAGCTTCCCAAGCTACCGTTGGCAGCTCTAGGTGGGCAGGCAGCATCTTGGGACTCGCCTTGATCCTTGCTGGTGGCTGCACATGTCTGGGAAGCAAAGATGGGCATAAGCTGCGTGCTGCCCCAGCCAGCGTTTAAACTGTAGTTAAGTAGAACTGCCATATATCTTTAAGAGCAGTGGTTCCTGGGAATTGAAGTCTTCAGTTAGACATCCCACAGCATCCGGCACACAGAGGCGCGAGGATTAGAGTTTTACAGCTCTCTTCCTGTGGCCTTTGTTCTCTTAAAACGGCAAGGAGGTGGGACGCGAAATCCTTTTCACCATGAGCCAGTGAACTGAGTTGGATTACAAAGATGTGAGTAAGAATTCTTCTGAATGCATGTGGAACTTAATAAAAAAAATGATTTAATTCTACTTTGACTCTGGCCATGCGTTGAATCTGTCCAGAAGGTGCTGTTGAGTTGGCTGGGGCAGCACAAGCTGTATGTGTA
>NW_015199171.1:0-979 GCF_001447785.1 Gekko japonicus | reverse complement strand
TCCTGTGCTGGTTTCTTTGCTGACATCTGGAGATGAAGCTTTTTGCAGTATGGGAATATAATATTATAGATCAGTGGACAATTATGGGGTTCTGTTTGCTGGGCCTAATCCCACATCTTGCTATGGTGACCAGATCTCTTTCCTTCCACAGAGTCATGCCCATAATGTTACTATGTATAGGTAAGTTCCCAGAAATTCAAAGGTTGAATGTGTTGGTGGAGAGTGACTCTGAGGTCGTAAAAACCAGTAACAACAGACAGGCAGCCATCAGGCTTGAGAAGAAAAGTTACACCACCAAGACCATATGCTTTCTACATGTGATGGAAACAATTAACAAAGTAGAAATCTGGGGACCTTTTGGACTCATAATTGGACATGATCTTTGTAATTTTGAAATGTAACATTCAGGCCAGTTCTGAAAAACAGTCTCACCAGGGAACTAGGAAGCAAGAATGGTGCTGGGGGGAAAACTGCCATAGTGACCCCCTCTCTTTATGCCCCTCAGCCTAACATGGGGTTGCTGAAGTGAGTTGCAGCACAATCCTATTCAGGTCTACTCAGGTCTACTCAGAACAAAATTGCCTCCTGTGTTCAGTGTTGCTTACTCTCAGCTCAGGTAGGTGTGTTTAAGGTTTGCAACAATGTAAACCCACTTTGCTCAGCTGGCAAAAGCAAGCTACTGCAAGGGGGTGGCACTCTCCCAGGGGACGGGATAGAGAGGTTGGCAAGATGACCACTTCATGTGCAGTGATCTTGTGCACATGCTCGTAAATTGGAAGAAAGATGAAAAAGACATCTTGTTGCATTTTTTCTCTTATTAAGCACGCCAGAAAAACTCTCTTTCACAATCCCATTTGTCCTTTGACAAGGAAATCAGAATTTGGAGGAATGTTGGAGGAATGCACAACCAGCATCATTAGCATCATGGTTCTCCAGATGAACCTCTGGAGAACAATGATGGCCAACAAACCTGTAGACC
>NW_015199170.1:0-991 GCF_001447785.1 Gekko japonicus | reverse complement strand
AACCGGGGGGGGGGGGTTTCTCTTTGCCACGTTATAAAATTCCCCCAATTGGTTTTTTTTGGATAGAGGCCATATAATATCGGGGTAGAAAGCTTAAAAAGTAAACTAAGGGAACTTAAATCAACAAAATACAGTAATTTAGGAAGAACTCAGAGAAAAAACCTGAAATCCCTGAGACTCACGTGATGATCTTTTCTCTCTGACTCCAAGGGAATCGAAGGCACCTGTGGGGAGGGCAATTGCACCCGGATCGAAACAAGCAGTAGCTGAAGCCGGTAGAGGCTGGTGGAGGCTGGTGGAGAGACAGACGCAACGCAGAGCCGGGGAGGGGCGACCGGAACAGAGGGACGCCGAGCGAGCGAGCAATCGGAGGAGCAGCTGGAGCGTCGGAAACGGGGAGGAGCAACGGATTGCCGTTTGGAACGTTTGAGCGTCCGAAGCGTTACGAGAGGAGCCGAGCTGAGCCGGAACTGAACGAAGCGGAGGAGAAAAGGGAGGGGTTAAGGCTAAGGCACAGAACTTGATTGTTGTGCCCCAAAACCTGTAAAAACTTGAAAAAAGACTTTAAAAAGATTTAAACTGAAACAAGTGGGGCCTTAGAGACCCAGTCAAGAAAGTTAGCAACGACTAATTGGATGCATAAAGATAGGTGCTAGAGAGCAATTAGAGAGCAACAAGAGTAAGAGAGGAAATAAAGATTGAAAAGCAAATAATTATCATAATAGAGAACCACCCCCAAGAGAAGTCAGGAGAATTTAAAGAGACAGTGCAACCTAAGGCAAGATCATCTAAAGTTTATGAAAGTACAAACACAGTAAACTACAAACCAACGGATATACTTACCACACAATAAACTTAAAATAAATTAATTAAACATACCACTACTGCAAAAATGGCATCAGCATCAATAAAAAAGATAAATACACCTCCAGGGCAAGCTGGGGGGTTAAGCCAACTAAAATCAAATATACCACAAATTTCACTACAGGAG
>NW_015199169.1:0-1097 GCF_001447785.1 Gekko japonicus | reverse complement strand
TGTTGTATGGGTTCAATTTCTTTTTTCATTAGGGCCAGCATGGCTTGCCCTACACATTCTATAATTAAATTTTTAAGTTCCTCAATATTCATCTGTCCCACACTCATTTTTAAATATGATGCAATGCCTGCCTGACTAGGAGAGGGGATTGAGCTTTTCCTACTCCCAGATCCAGATCCCAGATCTCCTAAACTTTCGTCTATTAGTTCAACTGTATTATTTTTAGATTTACTTTCAAGTCTATCTCTTTGATTTATTCTAATTGTCCTTCTCTTTTCCGTTGCCATCTCTTGCTTCCAGCTTGTCTGCAGGTCTTAGATGAGAAATGTTGTCTGCAGTTATTTCTTTTTGCCTGTAGATGTCTCTCTTGCCCTAGTAGTTTCCTTCCTGGTCTTTCTTTATCCGTGTCGCTCTGTGTGACGTAGTTAAGATGCTGACTCAGCTTCCTCGCTCTCCCAATCTCTTGTATCTGCATCTCCCTCCTTCATGCTCCGTTTAAAGGGGCCACCGCTCCAGTGTCAGTCAAACATGCCAAAGAGAAATAACAGAAACGGATTATGTACTTTTTCTCCACTGATCACAATTGGAACTCCGTCTATGTTTAAAGAGGTAACTTTAACTGAGCTTACTAAAACTAGCCACTTCTCCCCATGCTTGCTCCTATCTAAAGAGAGTTCCCTTTCCTTTAACTCTTACAAATTAACTTATATTTTATATATGAGTTTTCTACATGTTTCAAAGCCGAAGAGCCAGCGCTGTCCGAAGACGTTTCCGTGGTCATGTGGCCAGCATGACTAAACACCAAGGCGCACGGAACGGTGTTACCTTCCCACCGAAGTGGTACCTATTTATCTACTTGCAATTTCTTGCTTCCGAACTGCTAGGTTGGCAGGAGGGGAACTAGAGACGGGAGCTCACTCCGTCTTGCGGCACACTTGGGTCTCGAACCGCTGAACTACTGACCTTCCACAGCCTGCAGTTCAGCTTCTTAACCACCTGAGCCACTTGAGCCACCGCAGCTCCCTAAGCTAAGTTAACGTTACCTTTTTAAACATAGACGGAGTTCCGATTTTGATCAGTGGAGCAAAAGTACATAA
>NW_015199168.1:0-995 GCF_001447785.1 Gekko japonicus | reverse complement strand
CTGGCTGACCCAAGATTACCAACTGAGCTTCATGGCTGATGGGGGATCTGAACCCAAGTGTAATGCTTGTAGGACTGCACCACACTGACTTTCATGTGGGAAAAGGGTGGGGTGGGGGGAGTTCACATGCCGACTGAACCTTTCTCCATTTTGCCATTATACTGACCTTTGTGGTATACACTGCTGTTCCATGGGCTGCAGAGAAGGAAGAGGAGAAGCGTAATAGTCAGGTTCAGAGTTATGTTGTGGATCAACTGTATGTGACGGCACTGGGTACTTATATGGCTGTTGTGGATCAACTGTATGTGACGGCACTGGGTACTTATATGGCTGCACGTTCTGTGAGGAAACCGTTGTTATTCAAAGATGACTCGTTGCTTTAACATCATGGGTTGCTTTAACATCATGGGTTGATGGCATCCTTCAGGCACACTGCCAAACCCCTCCCCAACCCCCCCACAATCATTTTCAGGCTTTGTCATTTTCTCACACACCCCTCCACCCTGCTGGCTATGCGCTGATCCCCTTCCAGTTGTCTGATCACATACATCTATTTTTTTTGTAATCCAAAGCTTCTCTCCTTCCACTGCAAGCCCACCCCCACCCCCTTTCCCTGCCCTGGAATAAAATTACTTCTTGACCTCAAATAGGAGAATGAATTAAAACTGTTTCAACTGTGGCATTTCGACGACAGCCTAGAGGTTGACATTAGATATGTGGCCATGTCTGAAACTCACACAGACATCTATATTGCCATATGAGCACAAGATCAGGAGCCAACGCATGCTGTGCCTTTCAAATATGTGCTTTCATGCAGAACCTTTCAGCTGGAATCTCAGAGGAGGAAGAGGTGATTAGAAAGCTGCTGCCGGTCAAAGCAGGCACTAGTAGGCTTCAAGTGTTCATGTACTCTAACTCCCCCTTTTTTTAAAAAAGTAGACCATGCTTACCTAGGCCACCAACTTAAACAGGTTTAACAGGCTGGGAACTGTAGT
>NW_015199167.1:0-960 GCF_001447785.1 Gekko japonicus | reverse complement strand
ATCCTAATAAAATTGTTTTGTTTTGTTTTAAGAAATGACATTATGACATCAAGCAGGAACGGCCACACCTGCAAGAGGATCAGAGGGCTCTTTTTTCTCTTTTTTAAGACTAAATTTTTCTTGATATCCAGGCTAATGAAACAAAGAGGAAAATACTTGACTGAACTTTACAAACACAGTGACAACCAAACGCAAAATGCAGGATGCGGTAAATGATCTCTGTCCTTTAAAATCTGGCTTCCAGGGAACACCCAAACAAAAATGAACTACCATAGGTTAAGAGGAGCTGACAAGGGGACAAGGGCGGTATAAATTCTCAATAGAATATCACTATCCTCTTTCACAGACCACACAGAAAGGGGAGAACCAGAAAGACGACAACAACAACAACAACAACAAAGCAGTTACTAATGACCCCTGGCCATTATTTTTTTACTGGTACAGCAACCATTCCCCGCCCTACCGAACCTGGCAAATCAATGTACTTTCAAAATTAAAATGTAATTAAACAGCCTTCAAGAAAAACTGTCCACCATTAAAGATATTAATCTCAGAAGTCATTTACAGGCCAAGGAGGTTCTACAATTTTTATAAATTTCTCTGAAGTCCCTTTTGAAGGCGTCAATGTCAAATCTTAATAGTTCATTTTTTCCTGTAGATCTTTATTGTTAGCACTTGCTTTGTATAATAAGACTCCTGTGAAGACTTGTTGGTTTCAGCTTGAAATGTTCTGCCCCTAACCATTGATTTCCCCTCCGATGCATCATCTTTATTGGCAGTTGGCATAATTTAAATTAACACCTTTGATGAAGCAGAAGTAGATATTGACTTAGTAGGGTCCCTAATAGGATCAGAAGGTTCTTGTAGTGGCAGCTGAACTGCAAACCACTCTGCAATTCAGGCAGCTGGATTAATACACTCAACTCTATGTTGGTCACAATTGAATCAAGAGATGAGCCA
>NW_015199166.1:0-1055 GCF_001447785.1 Gekko japonicus | reverse complement strand
AGACTCAACAGCTTAGAGGGAACATTGCGAGGTTTTGCATGATGAAGAATTTGGGCCAGGGTGCTGTGCTTCCCTTCTCAAATAACCATTTGCAGCTCACAGCTTATCCTCTCTCCTTTATGGGCCAGCCGACAGCATTCCAAGGACACTCTGCTGAGAGTTGACATAGGAACGTTTTTGCGTCAAAATTAAAATAACGTTTCCCGACTCCAAAACGTAAAGCTCAGCAACTCCTGTGCTCTCACCAGGGTGGTCCCGCATTTGCTTTCAGCTTCTCCAAGACCTTCTCGCTCCTGCAAACAAGAAGAGGAAACTGAGGCATGCGCTTGACGTGTCTGTTGAAGCTCCAGGTCCAGTGAGGTGCCGTGGAAGGGAAGTGAGTGGCCATTCAAGCTCCTCCTGGGCAGCAGTGCCAGACGGAAGGAACTCATGCTGGATCTACAGCCAGCCAACAGCAGTCCCCATCCAGGGCTGTGTGAATGACGTATCACCCTAGCACACAGACCTGGTTTCTAAGGAACCTATCGATCCATCGCGGCACTCTGATCTCACTCATTCCCCTCCCCTTCCCTTTAAAGGTAAAGGTTCCCTTGCTCGAAAGTCAGTCGAATCCAACACTAGGGTTGCGGTGCTCATCTCCGTTTCAAAGCCGAAGAGCCAGCGCTGTCCGAAGACGTTTCCATGGTGATGTTGCCGGCATGACTAAACACCAAGGCGCACGGAACGCTGTTACCTTCCCACCGAAGTGGTACCTATTTATCTACTTGCAGTTTCTTGCTTTCGAACTGCTAGGTTGACAGGAGCTGGAACTAGCGACGGGAGCTCACTCCGTCATGCGGCAACCCGGGTCTCGAACTGCTGAACTACAGACCTTCCACAGCCTGCAGTTCAGCGTCTTAACCACTTGAGCCACCGCCTTTAAGAAGAAGAAACCCTTTAAAGAAGCCCCTACATTTCGAGCTCTCAAGACTGCAAAAATTTAGGCTGAGAACGTGACCATTGCCCTTCGTAGTAAGGCTGTCAACTTCCAGGTGTTGCCTGGAGATCTCCCACTA
>NW_015199165.1:0-1070 GCF_001447785.1 Gekko japonicus | reverse complement strand
AGGCACAAATATCACTGATTGGTCTGGCACGGACACACCATTATAGAATTACAGAATCATAGTATCACAGTGTTGGAAGGGGCCATCTAGCCCCCCCCCCCCGCTCAATGCAGGACCAGCCTAGAGCATCCCTGACAAGGGTTTGTCCAGCCGCTGCTTAAAGACCGCGAGTGAGGGGGAGCTCACCACCTCCCTAGGTAGCCGATCCCACTGTTGCACAACTCTCGCTGTAAGAAAGTTTTCCCTGAGATCCAGCCGGTACCTTCCCGTCCTTAATTTATACCTATTCTCACGAGTCTTCTCCTCTGCTGCCAACTGGAAGAAGCTCCCTGCCCTCCTCTGAGAGCCCTTCAAATACTTCAAGAGAAGCAATCATGTCCTCTTCTCAACCTCCTCTTCTCCAGACCGAACATTCCCAAGTCCCTCAGCCTTTGGTAGATCCCTATGAGATCAGCAAGGTTTCAAGGGTCTCGGATGGGCTGCCATATATGTGACTGGCCTTGGCATAAGGGAACTTTGCTCACTGGGCTGAAAATCATTTTGGGTACTGATTTCTTTTCCATTGCCCTATCACAGGTAACACCCACAGCACATTTGCTGGTCAGGGCTGCGCCACCTCTACGGCAGACTCTATTGAAAATGGCACCACGCTGGTCTTTGGAGACGCCGCCTACCATTTTACTCGCGTCACCATGACAGATGCTAAGGATGGTGCAAGCCAGACTACGAGGAGTGTTCCTTTCGCCTTCCTCCTGTCCAGTTTTGTTGGACTCCTGCAAGCCAAATTCATCTACTGACCTCCATCAGTGTGTCTGCTTCAAAAAAAACCCCTTCTCTATTCAAGCTAGAGGAGCATCGTGGACCATAGTGTTGTTTGTGTATTCAAAGGGCAAATTAATTATTCTAATAAGGTATTCTAATGGTGTTTTGATTTCCTGTACAGCTAAATCTGGAAATGGGGTTTGGTTTTGTTCCTTTTTTTGGCTCAATGGCAGAAATCTCCATGTGAAAACTTGAGGCCAGGGGTCCCCAACTTTTTTTACCCTGTGGGTACTTTTCAAACTCCAACA
>NW_015199164.1:0-1009 GCF_001447785.1 Gekko japonicus | reverse complement strand
GCATCTTTTGACTAGTTGAGGATAGAGTATTTGTAGAGACTCTTCTTCTTACAAATGATCTTTGGACAACCAAGATCAGTTTCCCCCCTGGAGAAAAATGGCTGCTATGTGACATTATGGAGCTGCGGTGGCTCAAGTGGTTAAGACGCTGAACTGCAGGCTGTGGAAGGTTGGTAGTTCAGCAGTTCGAGACTCGAGTGCACCGCATGACGGAGTGAGCTCCCATCTCTAGTTCCAGCGCCTGCCAACCTAGCAGTTCGAAAGCAAGAAATTGCAAGTAGATAAATAGGGACCACTTCGGTGGGAAGGTAACAGCGTTCCGTCCGCCTTGGTGTTTAGTCATGCCGGCCACATGACCACGGAAACGTCTTCGGACAGCGCTGGCTCTTCGGCTTGGAAACGGAGATGAGCACCGCAACCCTAGAGTCGGACTCAACTGGCTTTCGAGCAAGGGAACCTTCACCTTTTCATGTGGCATTCTATCCTGTGCCTGTGACATTCTATCCGGATGTGGCCCCTCCCCTCCCCAAGCCCCGCCCTCTCCAGGCTCCACCCCCCAAATCTCCAGGAATTTCCCAACCCGGAACTGTCAACGTGAGGCACCACCCTTGCTGGGAACACATCGATGGGCTTCTCGGCAAGGCGGGGAGGGGCCATGGCTCAGCAGCAGAGTGTCTGCTTGGCATGCAGAAGGTCCCCGGTTCGATTCCTGGCATCTTTAAGTCGAAAAGGACCAGGCAGCGGGTGATGTGAAAGATCTCCTTCCTGAGACCCTGGAGGGCTGCTGCCAGCCTTGAAGGACTAAGTGTAGGACTGGGTTTAAGGCAGGTTGCGTGCGTGTGTGTGTTTAGACCGAGATGCAGAACAGGCAAACGGAACATCAGGCCACAGTTACCCAGTGCAAGAAGGGGAGGGGCTGTGGCTCAGTGGCAGAGCATGTGTTTGGCATGCCGAAGGTCCCCGGTTCAATCCATAAGAACACAAAAGAAGTCCATGTTGGATCAGGCCA
>NW_015199163.1:0-1074 GCF_001447785.1 Gekko japonicus | reverse complement strand
TGTCAATGAAGAAACAGGGAGGCCGAGAGTGTGGAACTGACTCAAAGCCACCCTGTGAGCAGTGTTGCTCAGTTTGGAGTTGAATCCTAAATCTGGTTAAAAAAAAAAAGGTAATGGAAACTGCCATAAAGTTGCAGCAGCCTTATGGTGACCCCATAAGGTTTTCAAGACAAGACACATTCAGAGGTGGTTTGCCATTGCCTGCCCCTGCATAGCGACCCTGGGCTTCCTTGTTGTTCAGTCGCATAGTCGAGTCCGACTCTTTGTGACCCCATGGATCACTTCACGCCAGGTCTTCCGCTGTCCTCTGAAGTTTGCTCAATTTCATGTTCGTTGCATCTATGACACTGTCTAACCATCTCATCCTTTGCCGTCCCCGTCTTCTTTGACCTTCAATCTTTCCCAGCATCAGGGTCTTCTCCAGTGAGTGCTCCCTTCTCACTTGGTGGCCAAAGTATTTCAGCTTCAGTTTCATTATCTGGCCTTCCAGGGAACAGTCAGGGTTGATATCTTTGAGGATTGACTGATTTGATCTTCTTGCAGTCCAAGGGACTCTCAAGAGTCTCCTCCAGCACCATAATTCAGAAGCATCCATTCTTTGACGCTCAACCTTCCTTAGTGGTCTCCTATCCAAGTACTAACCAGGGCCACAGCTGCTTAGCTTCTGAGATCCCATGAGACTGGGCTAGCCTAGGCCACCCAGGTCAGGGCAAGCCTGGTAAGAATACCTTTGCTCTTTCTCAATAACTGGGCTCTTTTCCCCAAGGCATGAACTGGCTAGATGAAGCTTTTCTTCCCATCGAAGGAGCCAGGAGGCTGGGACCTAGCCTTGCCTCTAGAACTGATCAGAGGAATCAGCATTTGGTCCAAATACCTCCCCAAAATGAGAACAGGAGAATTATCTTTGGTATACCTTTGGGGTGCAAGCCCAAGGTATAAATCTTGGTTTCTTACTTTAAATCAATTAATAGTTTTGAAGTTGAAAAAGAAATTTAGTTTTATGACACTTTAATGTCTTGTGAATCTCACATTTTGGACTGAGGATAATCTCTGCTTCAAGAGACGTCAATATCC
>NW_015199162.1:0-993 GCF_001447785.1 Gekko japonicus | reverse complement strand
AGCTCCGTGGAGTGTGTCGATGTTGGGGTTGCCACTGGCCGCCTCTGGTTCCCTTTGGCATGACAGGCTCGAGCAATGTGGCCAACTTTTCTGCAGTTCCTGCACGTGGCGTTTTGGAACCTGCAGGACTTTCTCTCATGGGACTCTCCGCAGCTGGTGCACGTGGTTGATGTGGTGGCGTCACCGGTGCATGGTGGTGCGGACGGGCATTGCTGTGCAGATGGCGTGTAGGGCGCTGGAGCTGTAGGACGTCATTGGCTTCGTCCTCAGAAGGGTCCATGTGGTGGGTGGCCATGGTCAGTTTCCTTAAAGATGATGGGCGCATTCCAGACCTCTGTGGTGAACTGCTCCGCAGCTTCTTCATCAAGGGCCATCTCCATGGACCTTGAATTTGGGGTCCCCTTTTGCGAGGAGCTTCCTCTGGATTCGTTTATCTCAGGCTGCAGACCAGCTGGTCCCAGAGGGTGTCCTCGAAGTCTGTGAAGTTGCAGTGCTGGGCAATCCATCGTAGTGCTGTGACGAAATCCATGATGGATTCGTTGGTGGTCTGGTACCTCATGTGGAATGCATGGTGGGTGGCGATGATGGACAGCTTAGGAGAGATGTATTCCTTGAGCCGGTCCAGGATCATCTGGTAGGTGGTGTCTTTGAGCGCCGCAGGAGCAATGAGCGAGTGAGCGGTCTCAAAGGTCATGCAGCCACAAACCTGGAAGAAAGTGGTGCACTTCTTCTCCGCTGCCTCAATCCCAGAGGACTCAAGGAAGAACTTGAGCTGGGCAAGGTAGGACTCTCAGTCCTCTGCAATGGCGTCAAATGCATCAAAGTGTCCTGGAGCCGCAGTCATGGTCCCGGTAGTGATGCGATGCGCTTGGCACTGGAGCTTGGTGCGCAGTGCCGTGCTGGAGGGTTCTGGGCATATAATACAGGATCCCACCTTCGTTGCCAGTATAAACTACTGGGTTCGAGACGCATATAATGATCAGCTCATAGTTT
>NW_015199161.1:0-1069 GCF_001447785.1 Gekko japonicus | reverse complement strand
CTTTCTTTCTGTATCCCTTATAATAAAAATAATTTTTATTTATTGAGGAGGGCCAGTCTAGCAGAGACTGGGCCTTTTTATTATTCAAAATAATTTTTTTAAATGAAATTTGGTCCATGGTCCAGACTGTGCCCATCCCTAGTTGCCGTAAGTTGGCTGCGTCTTAACAGCAATTTCCACCCCCCCTCAATTCAACTACTGATAAGATCCTTGATAATCAAGATGCCCAACGATGTCTCAGTCATGTTTAGTCCATGAGAGCTGCATGGGTGTGCCACGCAGGGCTCTTTTTGTAGCAGGAACTTCTTTGCACATTAGGCAACACACCCCTAATGTAGCCAATCCTCCAAGAGCTTACAGTAGCCCCTGTAAGAAGAGCTCTGTAAGCTCTTGGAGGATTGGCTACATTAGGGGTGTGTCACCTAATATGCAAAGGAGTTCCTGCTACAAAAAGAGCCCTGCAATGCGCACATGTCTCTGAAGAACATGATAGAAGGATGGCTAAATATGAGAGAGAGAGAGAGAGAGAGAGAGACAGACAGACAGACAGACAGACAGACAGACACAGGAACCAGGAGCTGCGTAAGAGCAATGGGGAGAAAGACCATGGGACAGAGGGAGAGATTAAACAAAAGGAAGACATTGGATCATAGCTACCAATCTTGAAAAATGCATGCTGTCTCCTTAGTAGTGGAGGTAGGTAAGATGGAAAAATCTAACCCGAAGTATATGGCTGAATCCCAGATCTTATATATGTAATTTCTGATCCCTGTGTGTATATGTCCTGTGATAGTGCAATCAAATTACATTGTCTTAGTTATTAGTTTCTGGATTCAAGAAACTTATTTCCTTCGTCCATATTTGTTTGGGACAAAGCTGTGACCTCACATTGTGCTGCTATCCTGATTAACTAAAAAAACCAAGACTGAATATTTGCTTACAGATGAGTTGGAACTCAGGAGATGAGTTTTGCCCTTATAATTAACTCAGGAAGGAGACTACATTTCTCTCTTGGATCTGTTCACTTATGAAAATCCCCCTTTTAAAAAATATATATTTATTGGGTTTT
>NW_015199160.1:0-1002 GCF_001447785.1 Gekko japonicus | reverse complement strand
GTGTGGACTTGCGAGCTGTTGAGCCTGACCCCCAAGCCTCTGTATAGTAGATTCTTGCAGCTTGCAAATTTCATTTATCCGTGGTCCATTCTCCAGTCACACAAGCCTGTATTACTCTCTTAGCACCATCATCATAATCATTACTGCTTTATCATGGTGAGCTTTGGATTCGGTGATGTTCCCTTATAGTATTGTATGGTTATGTTAACACAATCCCTTAAGGAAGAAGCCTTTGCTTTAGTTTCAGCTCTCACTTGTTATTTCAGTTGCTGGCTGTGGCTGGTTTATAGTTGCCAACTCTTGTTTCGGAAATTCCTGGAGATTTTGGTGTGGAGCCTGGGGAAGGTGGGGTTTGGGGAGGGGAGGGGCCTCAGTGCGGCACAATGCCATGCAGGCCACTCTCCAAGGCTTCTGTTTCCTCCTAGGGAACTGATTCTGTAGTCTGGAGATGAGTTGGACATCCAGGAGATCTCCAAGCCCTACCTGGAGGTAGGGTTTCCAGGTCACTACCTGTGACCGGCGGGGGGGGGGGCCCTCTAGCCCGTTGCCCTGGAGTTTTCGACACACACGCCGCAATGACGTCACCCGGAGGTGACGTCATCTCACAGGGCCCATTGCGGGGGGACGCTCTGTGGTTACCATAGAGATTTTTCCTCAGATGCTAGAGTGTGTCCTCCCGCAACGTGCCCTGTGTGTTGACGTCAACTGTGGGTGATGTCATCCCACAGGGCACGTCCGTGAAGATGGGGCTGTTCAGGGAGAGGGCTTCCCCCTGCCGACCAGCTGAGCGGCAGCAGATTGGGCCCCCCCAAAGTGGGTAATCCCCTGCCCCCATCGGGGGAATGCCAACCCTACCTGGAGGTTCACACCTCTAGGCTGGTTATGACCCTGCAGGGCCCAGATCAGACTTTGCCTATGGTCCAATAAAGTTCTGAACTGTTTTGGTACTGGGCACTGTGGAATTATGGAGCTTTGGTGGCTCAAGTAGTTAAGAAGCTGAAC
>NW_015199159.1:0-1030 GCF_001447785.1 Gekko japonicus | reverse complement strand
CAAGAATCCCACTGTGGGCTGCATTTTGATGACATAATGAACAATATCCATACTAAGTAGGGTTATTATGGTAGATTTCTGGGAGTGGCATGGCATCCTTCAGTGGGAAACCCAGATCTTATGGAAACCCAGATCTTATGGAAATGTGGCCCATTGCACAGTGAGTTGTGGCAGGTTTTAGGGAATAGAAAAGCATTAAAGAACCTGAGTAGAAAAAGATTTCTTGGCATTTGCCACCCTTTTGCATGAATGAGTCACAATTGTTAAGGCCAACTCTATAGATAACCTCCTATAGTTTAATGGCATGCCGATTATATAGGGTCAGTTCATGCAGTGCACAAAACCATAATTTATTTTACTTGTGGTTAGTTTGTGACAGCTGGATTCAGCCCTCAGATGGACCATCAGGGAGACCTGGCTTGCCTCAGAAAATCCGATCAATTATCCCCCTGCCTCCCCATCAGAGACCCAGTTGGTATCCCAGCTTTGCTTCACAGTTCCCCAGTGAAGGGATAGCTCAGCCTCATCCCCAGCTTGCTTACCATTGGCTGCTGGCAATATGAGGGCGGGGAAATTTGCCATGAGAGAAGAAGAGGAGAAGAGATTGGATTTATACCCCGCCCTTCACTACGAGTCTCAGAGCAGTTTACAATCTCCCTCCCCACAACAGACACCCTGTGAGGTAGGTGGGGCTGAGAGAGCTCTGACAGAAACTGGTCTTTTTCAAGAACAGCTCTTATCAGAGCTACAGGCTTGCCCAAGGTCATCCAGCCAGGTGCAAGTGGAGGAGTGGGGAATCAAACCCGGTTCTCCCAGATTAGAGTCTGTGCACTTAACCACTACACCAAACTGCATTCAGTCACTTTTGGAATGGCAAGCAGTCCCCCAGCCATGCCCCTTTCTTCCACAGAAGCTAGCCAAGGGAACTGTCAGACTTTTTTGCATTAACCCTCTCCTCACCAACACCCTAGGACAATAAACTCCTCCTGCTTTTTGGTGCAACAGACTGAAGAAGTGTGCATGCACACAA
>NW_015199158.1:0-1032 GCF_001447785.1 Gekko japonicus | reverse complement strand
GCCCATCTTGGATCCAGCCAGCAGCTTCCTGGGTCTTGGAGGGGAAGGAGGATACCCCTGCCTTTCCCCTCTTGCATCACTGGCAGCTAGGAGCAGGCAGAAGGATCTGATGTCGACCTGGATGGCAGGGGCCTAGATCCCAAGAAGCCGCAGTGAAGGGTTTATTTTATTTAGGCATTTATACCCCACTTTAGGAGCTGCGGTGGCTCAAGTAGTTAAGACATTGAACTGCAGGCTGTGGAAGGTCGGTAGTTCAGCAGTTCGAGACCCGAGTGTGCCGCATGACGGAGTGAGCTCCCATCTCTAGTTCCAGCTCCTGCCAACCTAGCCGTTCGAAAGCAAGAAACTGCAAGTAGATAAATAGGTACCACTTCGGCGGGAAGGGAGCAGCATTCCATGCGCCTTGGTGTTTAGTCATGCCGGCCACATGACCACGGAAACGTCTTCGGACAGCGCTGGCTCTTCGGCTTTGAAACGGAGATGAGCACCGCAACCCTAGAGTCGGATTCGACTGGCTTTCGAGCAAGGGAACCTTTACCTTCACCCCACTTTACAAAATAGTTTACAACATGGTTCTCTTCTCCTCTGTTTTATCCTCATAACATCAGTTACAACCCTGTGTAAGGTAGGTGTAGGTGTGGGTGTGGCTGAGAGTGCGTGACTGGCCCCCAAGGTCACCTGACAAGTTTCCATGGCTCAGTGGGGATTCAAACCTGGGTCTCCCGGCTTCTAGCCAAAAGCTCTAACTACCCCATGAGCCCTGCGTTGCTTCTATGTCACCAGGAGCCAGCTGAGCTCCAGTGTCGTATCGTGTTCTCCTTGTGGTGCAGACCCAAATGGGCACCCCTGTGGAGGACCAGCCCTGTTTTTTCCATTGGATGAAACGGATGTCAGTGTTCTGTGCTGCCAATCAAATGGATTTCAGAAGATGTTTTAATTGGTTAAACTCTTTGTACCGGGTCAGGCCATACAAGCCCCTGTCGCTCCTCCTCGGCGTGATAGCTAAGAACAGGGGTCATTTCCTGCAGGAGC
>NW_015199157.1:0-1001 GCF_001447785.1 Gekko japonicus | reverse complement strand
ACCAGCACCTATTCAGTTGCAAATGCCCCATCTGAACTGAGTCCTTCCCCTCCCCAGGCACCATCTCCAAATCTCCGGGAGTTTCCCGACCTGGATTTGGCCCAGCCCCCAGGTGGGAGTGGGAGACCCCTTGATTTCACAGGCTCCAGCCCTGCCTGCGACATCCACGGCTGGGCACGATGTCCCCTCATGATGACATCATGCGGAAGTGGCCACTGGTGGGGGTGGGGGGGATAGGATTCCCAGCTCCAGATTGGGAACCACCGTCCCTCACTAAGCCCCTTGCACAGCCTTGGAAGCCTCACCGCCCTTGGTTTGGTTCCAACGGAGCACGAAGTTCCCATCAATTAAAAGGTGGTGCTGCAGTGCTCAGTTATGCTGCTGTATCCCGGGTTTGAAGAAGAAGAGCAGGGTTTTGTTCCTCATTTTTCTCTACCCTAAAGAGTCTCAAAGCAGCTTACAATCACTTTCCCTTCCTCTCCCCACAACAGACACCTCGTGAGGTATGTGGGACTCAGAAAGCTCTGAGAGAGCTGTGGCTGGCCCAAGGTCGCCCATGTTATGCATTGGGACCAGTGTTCCCTCCAGGGCTTTTTTTGTAGAAAAAGCCCAGCAGGAACTCATTATTACAAATGACCACACCCAACAGCACAAACTCATTAGCATATTAGGCCACACCCATGACAGAGCAACTCATTAGCATATTAGGCCACACCCATGCCTTCCCTTGGCTTGCCCGGGCGCCCGTGGCTGCGGGGAGCCCAGGCAAGCCCCCGCTTTGAAGGGAAGGAAAACTGGCTTGCCCAGGCGCCTTCCCTTGGACAGGCCGGGGAAAGGCATGGGGAGGCATTTAAATGCCTCCCTGATCCTTCCAGTCCCCCCCTGGCCCACCCGCCTTGGAGTTGCGGGTGGGTGTCGCTCTCCAGGCCTCCCCTCTGTAGCCACGCATGTGCATAGATTCTGGCTGTAAGGGGCATGGCCACTGTTCCCTCTAAGCTGAG
>NW_015199156.1:0-852 GCF_001447785.1 Gekko japonicus | reverse complement strand
CCACTCCAACTGTATCACTGTTTCATTTAGTGCTGCGAATTCCGCTTCACAAGTGCTTACAGATACAAATCTTTGTTTAGTAGATTTCCACATTGTCAGTGCCCCATACACATACACAACATATCCAGTTGTTGACTTTCCAGTCACTCTGTCTCCCCAGTTTGCATCACAGAATGCAATCACTTCCTGAGAGCTGTCTCCCTTCAAGACTAGTTTGCTGTTCATAGTACCTTTTAAGTACCTCAGTACTCTTTTGGCTGCTTGCCAGTCTTTTTCCCCTGGACACATATTCTTCTGCGTTAACATATGTACAGCATAAAAGATATCTGGCCTTGACCAAATTGCCAGGTACAACAATGATCCCACTAGGGGGCGCGCGGCGTCGGGGAGAATGGTGGACGCCTGATCGCTACGCTCTCACCCCCTGATTTCCTCTCAGCATAAAAGGTCAGGAATAAACACTGCTTCTGCTCACCAAACGATGCCTAAAGGTGGGGTGAAGGTAGTACCATCCCCTAAAAAGATTAAGTCCTTTTCAGAGTACTTTGATCCCGGTGACAGAAAAGAGCCGCGGCAGTTGAAGGGGGCAACGGAAACAACAATGGCGGGGGCGGAGAAATCAAGAGCTCAGGCAGCAGCGGCGGCTGTGAAAGTGAGCACCTCAGCGGTTGCCACGGCAGCAAAAACAAGCACGCAAGCAGCTGCCGATACTTTACTAACCACAGAGAGCTTCAATGACTACTTTGCTAAACAAACATGGGTCAGCTATACTCTGCTCAAACCCCAGGTTTCTTAGCTTTTCAGTCAGGCATTTGTTCCAGAATCTCCCACTCTGCTTTAAACCATATAGAG
>NW_015199155.1:0-1003 GCF_001447785.1 Gekko japonicus | reverse complement strand
GCTTCAGCTGCAGTATCTGGCTTTCCAGGAAAAAGTCAGGGTGGATTCCTTTTAGGACTGACTGATTCGATCTCCTGGCAGTCCAAGGGACTCTCAAGAGTCTTCTCCAGCTACAGACAGACGAACAGGGCTCCCCATCTTGATCTATCCCATTCTAGCGGTCTCTGAGGAAGTGAGCAGTGACTCATGAAAGCTCATCCCCTGCCACAAATTTTGTTCATCTTTAAGGTGCTCCTGGTCCCCTGCTCTTTTCTAGGACTCCACACAGAAGCGGATGGCGCATCTTTTGTTTTTCCTGCCCAGCGGAGCCGTTCCTTTTCTGGATCCTCGCAAAGCATCAACACAACCCACGGCTTTGAGAAGGGAGGGGAGACAGCCGCATCGGTGCCTGTACCACAAGGTGGCAACAGAGTTTTAGGCCTGGGGTCAGGCTTCCAGGAGCCGGGGCTGGTTTGTTGCAAGCCTGTTCCTCTTTGGCAGGCAGTCTGTGCCATAAAAGCCACTCTCCTTTTTACCTTGCTATGCTTTCTAAACAAGCGATCTGGGTTGTTTGTTTTTTTTGTTTTCAAGAGAGTGCTGCCGTCTGCATCTTTCAGCATCTTTGCAAGGTACAAAGCACTTTAATGCACGAGAGGGTTTTGCAGCTATTTTCGTTGCTTGTATTGACTCAAACAGAGCGTCTTTAGTACAATTAGACCCAGCCCCCGAAATCTGGCATGGGATGCTGTGGTTTTCAGGTTCCTGATTTGGGCTCATGGCTTCTGGCTCGGATTTGACTTGACTTTTAAGCAGTTTTATGAAAGTCAAATGCCATCCTTTGCCTGTAGAGTTATATGGCTCAGGTTGCTGTTTATGTTCTTCTTGAGAAATAATCAGCACTGTTTTCTTGTTTGGATCTTGGGTGGGGTTGGGCCCTGACCTCCAGCAGCTACACTAGGGTTCACATTAGAAGAGTGAGAAGGTCCCCAAACCCTCTGTGTTTTGTCATAGGCTCCCGAGAAGC
>NW_015199154.1:0-1022 GCF_001447785.1 Gekko japonicus | reverse complement strand
AAAAATTCCCCTTATGGGGATCCCCCCCCAAAAAAAAATTCCAACAAAGGGGATGTAAGGGAAAATATTTTCTGTCTTATACATTTTGTATTACATGATTGTCCTTGACAAATGCAATTATGTTGTATAACCTCTTCCCCCCCTTTCCCTTTTCTTTTCTGTACTCCCACTGTCTTCTCAAATAAATATATAGATTCTAAGAAAAAAAAGTAATCAGTATACACCCATGCAACTGTAATTTTTGCAGTGGAGTGGGTGCAGAGACAGCAATGAGGATGATCAGGGGCCTGGAGACCAAGACCTACCAGAAAAGGCTGAGGGACTTGGGATATATTTTTTTTTTACAGTAAGAGTAGTTTAGCAGTGGAATTAGCTGCCTAGGGAGGTGGTGAGCTCCCCCTCACTGGCAGTCTTCAAGCAACAACTGGATGAACATTGTCAGGGATGTATTGAGCAGGGGGTTGGCCTAGATGGCGTGTATGGTCCCTTCCAACTCTTTGATTCTATAAATTTCTTTAACTGATGGGAAGAAGGTGAGCAGGGGCTCCTATTCTTTCCTCACTGAACCAAACAGTGGAGAAAATATAATTGTTCAGATTGGAGCACCTTCTAGTCCTTTGTTGGTGTGGCTTCCTTGCATTTAAGTGGCACTTTAAATAATGTAGCAGAAACAAAAATCTTTATAATCTTCCTTTCTCACTGAGACTCAAGGCAGATAACACAATATAAATCAATGCAATCAATAGGATGATACATTAGAAAACACTGTAATAGGACTAGGATTGCAAAAATTTTAAATGGAGCTGTCATCTGAACAAAGCATAAGGATTAAATGTGACATTAAATAATGCAGAACATGATATCACATAAATGGTTCGGCAAAATGCATTGTGTTTCTAATATGATGTAGTCCTATTTATTTCCTTTAACGTGTTTATATTCTGGCATAAGTTTTTGTGGAACACCTTATTCTAATTTCGATAAGAATAAAAGCTAGGTAGCCTTTAAACTGCCATAAGAAT
>NW_015199153.1:0-824 GCF_001447785.1 Gekko japonicus | reverse complement strand
TGACACCCCTGATTTAGAGAATACGCCTGACTTTTTATGTGTGTGTGCGTGCGCGCAAAGAAAAGGCAGGTAATAACAGCCTGGGAAGAATATAGGTTAGGGAAATGTCAATGGGACAGGGTTGCCAACCTCCAGGAAATGGCTGGAGATCTCCTGGAATTGCAACTGATCTCTATCAGTTCTCCTGGAGGAAATGGATGCTTTGGAAAGTGGACTCTATGGCATTATACCCTGTTGGTGCCCCTCCCCAAACCCGACATTCCTCAAGCTCCAACCCACAAATTTCCAGGTATTTCCCAGCATAGAGCTTGCAACCCTACAATGGGTGAACAATACTTCCTGTCTCAGCACTGCTGTTTTGTTACTTTGAGACAGTCTGGTGTGGTGGTTAGAGTTTCGGATTTTTGAGATGCTTCTCTAGTGCTGAAACCAAGTGGGCTGACCTACTTGACAAAGGTTGTTGCAGGGATAACACGGAAGGAGAAAAAGTATACCACTCTGAGCTTCCTGGAGGAAGGGTGATAGAAAAATGTAACACATACATGTGAGTGCTCCTGTTTGGATGTTAGACACTATAGAATGTTAGATACTATAGAAAGATTGACCGACACAATTTGCAAACCCTTGCTGGTGCTTTTAAAAACCAGAACTCTCCTGGATCTCTAATACCGCATCCACTGTAGAACTTATAGTGTGTTGAGTTTAAAAGCTACAGGTGGCATTAATCTACAAGGAAGTATTAAGATTAATTAGTCAGGTCAGTGCAATACCCTGACATCACAGCCTAGTTCTGTTTTAGGCTTCCCAAGTCCCCCCGGGGAGCG
>NW_015199152.1:0-1054 GCF_001447785.1 Gekko japonicus | reverse complement strand
GTAGCCGCCACCACCTCCTGTAGCACCACTTCCTGTCATCACAACCATGAGGTCTAGAACCTTTTTAGAAAATCAAATCCACCAAAGGCCTTTGAGAGGTTGCCTTCTCACCAAAGCAATAAGACAAAGTCACAGGAGTTGGCAACCCCACGAATTTAAATTATGGTGTGCATGTCGTTAGCGACATAATTAGCTGCATAACTCAGGCGCGCCAACGCTGCCCGACAGACTTTGCCACGTTTAAGCGGACCTTCTCTGGCACGGAGCATCCATCATTCCTTATCAGGAGAGCAGGCCCGGGAACAGTAGCAGCACCACCAACTATTAATTTCCATGAAATGCAATTTTCAAACTACATTTTAATGTGCTGTTTACGGGAAGGCTCACTCTCTGTACGACTCGCGTTTCTCGAGGAACGTCAATCTCGTCCTTGTTATTTTAACCATGGCTTAAGGAAGAATTAAACTGAGCCCAGTTGCTTCAGAGGCAAAAATTGGAGACTGCTCTGTGATCCATCAGGGGGGGAAAAGTTATCACCTCAAAAATAACCAGCTGAAATGGTACCCCCCCCCAAAAAAAAGAGAGCTCAAAAGCGGCATCCTGAGACCTGAATACCTTCTTAGGATCTACCACAAGAATCTGCAAGCCTCCTTCCGTCTCCTCCCTTAAGAGCCAGGTTTGGTGTAGTGGTTACGAGCGCAGACTCTAATCTGGGAGAACCAGGTTTGATTCCCCACTCCTCCACATGTGGCCAGCTGGGTGGCCTTGGGTCAGTCACAAGTTATTTCAGAGCTGTTCTGGAAAGAGCAGGTCTCGAAAGAGCTCTCTCAGCCCCACCTACCTCACAGGCTGTCCTGTTGTGGGGAGGGGAAGGGAAAGGAGTTTGTCAGCCGCTCTGAGACTCTGAGTGAAAGGCGGGGTATAACTCCAATCTTTTATTCTTCTTAAAGCAGGAGCCCCCAACGGAGCCCCCGTGGGCATCCTGATGCCAAAGAAGTGTTTTTAGAAAATGGGTGGGCCAGATATGGATTCTGATTGACCACTGGAAATCTAC
>NW_015199151.1:0-994 GCF_001447785.1 Gekko japonicus | reverse complement strand
TTGAGCCCGCAGGCACCTTTGGAATTCTGGAGGGGGGGGGTGAGCGCCACCCCCAGGCAACAGCCACAGAAGGCGGAGCCAGACCCCAAATGGCTGCTGCACGTGGCAGAGCCAAACACGGCACTTCCCTCCTTGCTTTGCGGAAGAATCACAGAAAGGAAATGAGAGGAAAAGAACAAAAGTCCAAGGGGAGGGAAGGAGGGGGAACGAAAAGAGGGGAATAAAAAGAAGGAAAGCACGGCGGGGGAATGGAGCTGCATTCTGATCAAGGGAAGTGCTGACACTCACCAGCAGTGTTCCCCTCTGGGCTGTGAGTCCATGTGAGCCAGCTCACAGTTTTTCAGTCTCTGGCTCACACATTTTTGCCTTAGCTCAGGAAGGAGGGGCTCCAGGGCAAACTTGATTGATGTGGCAGCCCAACCACTGGCTCACAACTTTAATGCCAGGAGCTCACAAAGCGGCATTTTTGGTCATAGGACTGCACCGCTTAGAGGGAGCCTTGGTGCCAATCCCTGTGAGGCCGTGCTGCTTGCTCCCTGACCTTGCGAGGGCTGGCCATTTACATCTCTTCTCTGCTTTGGGTCCCCGTCCACAAGAGGACCTTTCTTCTTGTCCCGTGACAGCCAGTGTTTCCTCAGGAGCCCTAAGTGAGGGACGTCGTCTGAAGCTTATGAGAAGTTTCTCAATTTATGTCTCTTCCCCACAGGGAAGCCTCGAAGCTCTATAGCCGCTGGTTGACATACTTCATGGCGGTCAAGTCGAACGGCGGGGTGTTCGTGCGCGACTCTTCCCAGGTGCACCCGCTGGCCGTGCTACTCATGACGGACACGGACATCCACGTGCGAGGTGAGCACTCCCCCGCCTCTGGCCGAGGGCCTTCCGGTTTTTGTGTGTTTTTACTCTCTGTCTATCCCACCTTTCTCCCCAGTGGAGACCCAAAGTGTTTTTTCTTATCCATTTTATCCCCGTCACAACTCTTTAGGGTAGAAATGAG
>NW_015199150.1:0-1015 GCF_001447785.1 Gekko japonicus | reverse complement strand
TATCAAATGCTTGTTGGAAATGTAAAAAATTCCTGGGACCTTTTTTCATACGTGGTGGACGTGTGATAGAGTTAAAAAAATATTGGGCCTAGATTCATGAAATATCACAAAAATGTTGAATTGTTTTATATCTTTTACTCCTGAATTATTTCTACTGAATGTAAGACAAGAAAATTGTAAAAAGGATGACTTTTATCTTATTATACATGTACTAACTACTGTGAGAATATTGTATGCCAAGTATTGGAAAAAAGATGAAATACCTTTAAAAGAAGAAATTATAAGTAAAAATTTGGACACAGCAGAGATGGATAAATTAACTTTATTTTTGAGAGGACAAGAAGAAAAATTTCACAATACATGGTCAAGATTTTATACCTGGTTGGAAGATTATAATAAATGAACTATATAACTCCTTAACATATATTAGAGACATTATAGGTACTATTTACAATTATATGCAGACTCTATGGATAAAAGAATTTTTGCTTTATGGTATCCATTTTAAAACTTAACTGGATATTGTAAGAAGTAATTGAACAGACTACTAGTATATAGATTCAGAAGACTTTGTATGTAATATGTTTGTGTGGGTTTTTGTATGTAATATGTTTGTGTGGGTTTTGTATGTTTTGTTTGTTTGTTTGTGATAAAATTAATATATATTTTTAAAAAGGACAAAGTTTCTCACTTCACCGAGTACGTGATCATTTTCACTGAAACATCATTGATAGAACCTAGGACCTCATGCAGCCAGAAGCCCGTGGCCAAAATTGAGGCTCCTAGTTTTAATTCACATGAGTTATGCCTGCCACAGACATATGGATGGACAGACAAACAGAAGGACAGGTAGATGGACAGATGGATGGATCCATTGATTAGTATAGATTTGGTGTACTTCTGGCAAGGAAGCCTGCTAAGAGACTTCATTAGCTGAATATTTAAGTGTGATTAGTTAACTCGACAAGCTCCATGACCCGAACCTTCCCCTGGTCATTTGTATACATTTCCAAAA
>NW_015199149.1:0-985 GCF_001447785.1 Gekko japonicus | reverse complement strand
AAGAAAACCCCATGGACAGTATCAAAACCCCTGTACAGTTAGCATTTAGATAATAAACAAAAGCATTAGTATGTTGAATATTACTGAATTATCATGGAAGAACTTTTTTTATTCATAAAGAGCTTTACTAATACTTGGGATGTCTATGAGAGGGAATAAAATGTTGTGTCCTCCTGACCTTACTCACTGTTATGAGCAACTGTGTTGTTTTATCTGGCTTTCTGAGGTTTACCTTACAATCCTCAGAAGACAGATCCAGGTGGTCAGCTGTGTTGGTCTGAAGTAGTAGAACAAATTTAGAATCCAGTGGTGCCACTAGACTCTAAATTTGTTCTAATCCTCAGAAGAGTTATACCAAGGGTATAGCTCTGCTTAGAATTGTATTGTTGGTCTTCTAGTGCTAATATTTTAGTGTTTTAACTGATTATAATGTTGGTTATTATTGGATTATTGACTTTTAGTAGCTATTAATTTGTAAATTACTTTAGAAGAACCTTGCGTAATCACAAATCTGAATAGCTTTTTTTGTTGATGAAATTTTTCATCAATACATATATAACCTGATTTCTGCTTAGCAAATAAAATGGAGCTAAACCTTTAACGGCATGAAAGTCAATCACATCAGCTGGTAAATTAGATCTCATTACAACTCTACTAAAGGAATTAGACATTTTTTCCCTAGCCAGTTGATTAACGTATATAAACCCCCTAAAATGAACCAATTTTGGTTTTGGGTTGCATTTTAGCCCCAACCAATATAACATACTGGAATTGAAAAGGTCCAATTAGTTTCTGCAAAGGAAAACTGATCCAGGAACCATTGAAGTGTCATAGTTGTTCACAGGATGGTGCAAACAATGAGCTTCATTGAAGACCATTTACGTCCCCATAGGGATTTAAAAAACCAAAATACCGACAATGTTAGTGATTAATAATGGCCGATGTTTGACACAGACGCCATGTGTTATAGCTGTTATGAAACAAT
>NW_015199148.1:0-931 GCF_001447785.1 Gekko japonicus | reverse complement strand
CCTCCCAAATAAATTACAAGCTAATAATTTTCATGCAGTTCTTCTTTCTCATTCAAGGGTGGTGGCAAGACGTTTTCTCCAAGCAGTTGTTTCTTATTGCTGTGATAACCTTCTTCCCATTAACTACACCAAATCCAAAATAATGTGTTTCCAGAAATACCCATCATGGGAAAAAAGCAGACCGCTGAATCCTTGATGGGCATTTGATTGAGCAAGTGTCTAATTTTAATTATTTAGACCTTCATTTTGCCTCTTCTAATAACTGGAAATTTCATTATTCTTGTCTCCTTGAGTTCACCAAAGTACATCTAGCAGCAATCTTGAGATTTTAAAAATAATTTTATCATTTGTCATTTTGTACCTTTTGCTCTGAAAGTCTACTAAGCAAAAATTAGATCATTTTCTGCTCTATGGCTCTCCACTCTGGTTTCCAGCTCTTACTTTCAAAATTGCACCTTTACAGTCAGAATTTCTCCATGCCATCTTTCAAGTGCCTAGTTGCATTTCAAACTCCAACTTGTATTTAGAAGTTGGCCTTACTTCCACCTCTTAGATGGTATGGAAAGCTATGGTGAAATTTAGATTTCATTTGTTAGACCTGGATTTTCTTCCTGACCTTCTAAAATAGATTGAACTTGATCTTTTTGTGTCCCCCTGGACAAAGTTAGTAGATGAAAGACTCTCATATCTGTGTATTTCTTACCCTAGTTTTCCTTCAGATCTTCCTTCAGTTAGGAACAAGATAATTACTAGCCTAGAACAAAGGGACCGCCTTGAGTTATGCAACAACTCAGAAAGGAAATGTGCACCTCTTTTGGGGGGACTTTGGCCTCAGCCACACAGGCAGGAAAATCCGGGGGGGGAGGCGTGGCTGTTTGCCCCGGAGCAAATTAACGCGTGATTGCACGATCAGGCGTTGGGTTGAGGTCCC
>NW_015199147.1:0-1007 GCF_001447785.1 Gekko japonicus | reverse complement strand
TGAAGACCCCCTTGCAAGCACAAGTCTTCTCTCCAAAAGGAAACCCCATTGAATATGCATAAAAACATCCCCCAAACCACCAAGTCCTCCTTCATGCCCTTACTAATCCTTACCCTGTGGTTTGGTTTCTGAAGGCCAGACACTGCACCACACAATTTGCACAAAAAGGCTCTATCAGGAGCTGTGACCCGGCAGGCAAAATTTAAATGGCCCACTAACTGCTGCAGCTCAAAAAGAGTGGCCTTCTTTTCTGCCAAGAGCTCGCCACTTGAGATCACAACTGAGACAGCTTGGCTTCAGGTACCTGGGAAGTCTGGTGAATGGTATCCAATTCTATTCCCAAAAAGGTCAAAATAGGAGATGGCCCATCAGTTTTTTTGTCAGCCAGAGGAACCCCCAGTTCACTAGCTAGCTCTATGAAAGGATGGAGCAGATGATGACACCATCCAGACCCCGCTGGCCCAACAAACAGAAAATCATCCAAATAGTGGACTGTATCTTTCAAGCCAGACTTGACCTTTAGAGCCCATTCCAGAAAAGAACTAAAATGCTCAAAAGAAGAACAGGAAATCGAACAACCCATTGGGAGTGTCCTGTCCATGTAAAATGGACCCTCAAAGGCAAAACCCAAAAGCTCAAGATCCCCAGGGTTCACAGGCAACAGGTGAAACAGTGACTTGAGATTGCATTTTGGCCAGACTTCACCTTTAGAGCCCATTCCAGAAAAGTACTAAAACGCTCAAAAGAACAGGAAATCGAACAACCCATTGGGAGTGTCCTGTCCATGTAAAATGGACCCTCAAAGGCAAAACCCAAAAGCTCAAGATCCCCAGGGTTCACAGGCAACAGGTGAAACACTGACTTGATATTGCATTTTGCTATTTCTGCCACTGGGCCGCACCGGCATACCCCCCGTACAGCCTGTTCAAAAGAAGTAGACCGAACTGAACACAGGTGGTCCAGGATAGCACTGTTGACTGAATCACCTCTAGGAAAGGAAAGGTGAT
>NW_015199146.1:0-981 GCF_001447785.1 Gekko japonicus | reverse complement strand
TAGTGTTTCTGAACAAGCATACAGTCGCATGTAAAGGAAATAATCAGGCACTAAAGAAACTGATATCATCTCTAGCAACCTTACATAAAATGGGGGGAAGGCTATAACACAACTCTCTGAGCAACATTATGGAGGAGTCTAATAGACTGGACATCCTTAAATAGGCAGAACGTGGACTTATTCTGTATTTTCTGATCCAGTAAATAATATCATGGGAGAATGTCCCTAAATCAGTAAAGAGCCTTGTAATATGGATATAGGTCATTAATATATTCGCTTGGTACTTCGTAAGCAAGCGATGCATATAAAATCTCAAACAAATCTATTTCCTTCTTTCATTGTCATCAAGGTTATTATTAGCAGTATGCAGAAATTAATCATTAATGCTGAAACAGACTACATTTAAGGAAGTGGACACAGGCTGATAAGTGCTTGTAAATAGGCATACGCTGAAAGTCCCAGATAAGGGTATAAAGTAGGGTTGCCAGCTCTGGCTTGAGAAATCCCTGACAATTTGGGAGCAGGGCCTGTGGATAGCAAAGCTTGGGGAAAGATCAACAAGGATGTGTTACCATATAGCCCGCTCCCACCCAAAGTGGCCATTTTCTTCAGTGGAACTGATCTCTGTAGTCCATAGATCTCTGCAGTCTAGAGATCAATTGAAATTCCAGAACTCCAAGCCCCACTAGGAGGCTGGCAACTCTACGCAACAATAGCAAAGTGCAGACTTTGATCACACCTTGCTTTTCAGCAGTGTGATCCTCTATAAAAATGATGCAAAGGGCCAGCCCCCAAATAGACACATCTTGCCCGTTGACACATTCTTCACTGTAAGCAAAGCAAGCAGCAAAGTCTGCTAATTGCATGAACAGTCCATCCCTCCTCAAAGCCCCTGAGTGTGTGTGGGGGGGAATGAAAGCGGGCAGCTGTTCTAAGCAGTGGCATACCTAGTATACGAATGCCCTATATCCTATCATGCGC
>NW_015199145.1:0-983 GCF_001447785.1 Gekko japonicus | reverse complement strand
TGAAAGTGAGGGAAAACACCCGTGCATAACAGGCCCTGGGAATGGACTTTAAGAAACAGGCAGTTAAGTGTTTTAAGGTGAAACGAAACTGGCAAATGAGATTGGAGGAAAAACTCAACAAATGCCATTCGGACTTAAGCACCTTGAAAGAATTAAAATAGAGGAAACTCAGGAATGAAAAAAGAAAAGTAACCCCCCAGGTAGAAATATAAATCAGATATAAAAACAATAGACCAGGTTGCAGAAGAAATCAAACAAAGAATTGTTGCAATATCCAAGAAGATAAAGAGGTAGAAAAGTAGGATTATTATTTTTTGTGGGTTTTGTGTTTGTGTGTGTATGTGCTTGCATGCCTGGAACTCATGGTGACTTCTGACAACCCCTAGCAGTAGCAGACCAGAAGGAGAAGTGGCGGGGAGACATTTAAATCTCTCCCCGCACTTTCCCCCATCCCTGCTAGCTCACCAGCTTCAGCAGACAAGCTTGAAGGGTGGGTGGGGGCTCTTTCATGCTTCTCCTGCTGGTTCACCCCAGCAGGCCAGCAGGAGAAGCAGTGGGGAGACCCTCCGGAGGGCTCCCTGATTAATCTACCTTGGTGAGTGGGCCAGAGAGGGGCGGGAGGGGCCTTTGTGGGGCTTCTCTGGCTGGCCCACTTCAGTAGACCAGCCTCAGAAGCCCCGGGGAGACAGTGTAATGTCTCCCTGTGGCCTCTCAAGTCCTTCCTGGCTTGCTTGCCTCGGCGAGTGAGCCAGGGAGGTTCCAGGCCATGTGTCCCCTTCGGTGGCTCCCTCCACACTGAGGGCGATAGGCCCACCACTGGCTGTGTGGGCAGGAGCAACCACCCAGTGCAGACAGAGGATTGCCAGATGTTTGGCGTGGCAGTTCATGCAGCCAACCTATTTTGGCGCACATCAAAAGTTGTGGGACGACTACTCAATTATTATAGGGAGAGATGGCGATCCCCAAAGGTGTCATCTTTAAAA
>NW_015199144.1:0-1005 GCF_001447785.1 Gekko japonicus | reverse complement strand
TCCACAGCTTAGAGGGAACATTGACTCCATCCCCCCAAAATCTTCATGTATTTCCCAACAAGGCCCCTCCAACTCTGCTGGTCTCTCCTTAAACAGCTGTGTCTGAGTCTACTTTCTGTTTAAAAAAAACTTCAGGAAGAAAGAAGCTTGGAAATTAAATAAATAAACAAACAATACATTATGTAACCCCACCTTGAGTTAGGGTTCCCGGGTCCTTCCTGGCATCCGGCGGGGGATAGTGGGGAACTTACCGGGAGAAAGTGAAAGGCCGAAAGGCCCAGGTTATGTTGCTGGTCTTGCACCGATTCCATCACACTGGTGAGTTCTGGCTGATGCTCTGCTATTTGGGCAAAAAAAATCTATGGTAGAACTGGCTTCTACCATAGAAATTTTGCCCAAATACCAGAACGTAACTTGGAAGTCACTGGTGTGATGATGTCACTTCCTTAGCGACACTGCCAACGTGGCCTAGGCCTTCTTCTTTCTACTGGTATGTCCCTCACGCCAGTCAGATGATTGGCGGCTGGGGGACAGTGCTTGGAGGTGGGAGATCCCCTCCTCCCCCGGAGGGTCTGGCAACCCTACCTGGTATCTACAAGATAAAAGTCAAGTGCATTGTGATGGTGACTAAGGGCCAAAGTATACATTATTTCAGAGAGCAGTTGTGTTGTTCTGCAGCTGAATAGCTAGATTCGAATCCAGTTGCACCTTGGAGACCCGCAAGATTTTTGGGGTATAGCTTTTCGAGAGTCAAGGCTCTCTTTGTCAGATACTACACATTATGATTTCTAATAAATCAGGTCTGGGCCCTGGCTCGCCTTCCCCTCAACCACCCAGCAGTTTTGGGGAATGCCTGTTAATTTGGTTCCAAAATTATATCTGTTTAAGGTCCTCATGCTTTGAGGATGTCTTGAAGACTCCTAGGGTTTATCCTCACTCTGCCCTCCCCTCCTTCTAATTACCACCATGCTATTTTCTTGAGCTGAAATGTCCCCGGGTGTTATG
>NW_015199143.1:0-1030 GCF_001447785.1 Gekko japonicus | reverse complement strand
CTTTTTCTACGAAATGACCCCTGACAACTATAAGCATTTTGATGTGCAGCTGATGTGCACATTATTAATTTAACTTTTTTACCCATTTCCCCCCATATCTGAGAAAACCATGAACAGCTGAGAGAAGAATTTTCAGCACACACGTCTGAGATTCTGTTATTTAGGGAGGCAGTAAACACCTTATGGTTTTGCTGAAGTTCCTTGGCGTCTACCAACTGTAGACACTGAGGAAAAAAATAAGGAAGTCTCCAAGTGCCCATTTTTGTAATGAAGGGATCTCTGAAGAAAAATATACTTAGGATTCAGTAAGACTCTCTAACATGAATTAAACATAACGTGATGCTGGTTTAAATATCACATTAGAGAACATCCACAGGTTAAGGTTTTTTTGGTGGGGTGGGGGGTTTGTTCCCTGATATCTGTCAAAGTGAATAGAAAGTAGTTGCAGCGCTCCCTATGAGCAGAGAGGGATCAAACCCTAAAGGAGACGGAAGTAGGGGGAAACAGTGGCGGTGGAAAGCACGATGGTCACAGCCGACTTATGGTAACCCTGTAGGATTTTCAAGGAAAGAGACATTCAGAGGAGGTTTGCCATTGCTTGCCTCTGCATAGCAACCCTCGACAACCTTGACAGTCTCCCATCCAAATGCTAACCTGGGCCGACCCTGCTTAGCTTCTGAGATCTGATGAGATGAGTCTAGCCTGGGCCCTCCAGGTCAAGGTGGGAATAGGACCCTCCATAATGTAAACCTGGCCTTTCGGCTGTTCTCCTATTTCAGGCCCCTTTTGCATCTGAATGTTCCTCCATGGAAAAACCACGTTGAAAACTAAGACATCAGAGAGAAAGGTTCTAGGCCAGCCTTCTCCACAGTGGATGAGGTTTCGATGCGTAGAAATCTTTGTGAGGTGTGTATATAAGAGTTGTCATTCCAGCAAGTGAATCACCCTAGCCTGCAATCTGAAGTAGCACAGTTGATGTTTGCCATCTTATTAAGATGTCCGGCATTAGAATGACCAAGAAACATCTTGC
>NW_015199142.1:0-1089 GCF_001447785.1 Gekko japonicus | reverse complement strand
GAATAGCTGCTATAATATCTTCAATTGTGCTTGTCTGTGTTTGTTTATCTCTCTGCTTTTGTTGTTGTTGTTCAGTCCCACAGTCGAGTCTGACTCTTCGCGACCCCATGGACCAGATCTCGCCAGGCCTTCCTGTCTTCCACCGTCCTCTGAAGTTTGCTCATCTTCCATGTTCGTTGCATCTATGACACTGTCTAACCATCTCATCCTTTGCCGTCCCCGTCTTCTTTGACCTTCAATCTCTCTCTGCTACCTGGCATTAAATTGTATGTCACACATGGCCTGTCCTGACAAAATCCAATTTATGTCCAATCCGGCCCTCATAACAAATGAGTTTGACACACCTGGGTTAGGAGATCTGCTGGTTAGGCAGGGAGTCCATTAGGGACTCGAAATATTCTGAAGATAGGTAGGGGTTTGTATGTTATTCCTGTAAAAAAACAACAACCCTGAAGAGTTAAAAGCTTTTCTGTTCCATGTTAGGAGTCTGAATCAGTCAAACATGAAACCTGCTTTGTAACTGTTATGCTTTCTCAGGTGAGAGCTCTCTGGTATCTTTGTTACTTTGGATTTTATGTCAGCCTCCAGGCGGCACGCCACTTTCACTTTGTTCGGTCTCTTGGTTTTATGGTAGCCATACGGACTCTGCAGTCAGTATGGCGTCATCGGCCCCCGGGTATTTGAATGTGGTTTTGAGCTGCAACTTTTTCTGTTCCAGTGTGGGTTTGGTAACACAGCAGAGCAAATGCTAGATGCAGATCGTGCCAGAGAGAGGGATGGAGTAGGAAGCAGACATGCCCTGTGGTGTGTCTCACCTGCAGCTGGCCAGAGGTACACTGCTGGCAGGCTGGGCAGGGTAGCAGCTTGGCATGGCCGTGGTGTGCAAGAAAAATAAAATGCAGTAATTGGAGGCCTGGGTGGTAAGTTGGAGGGCCCGGCCCCGAGATGCCCCACTGTAGCTATGGGCCTGATCTGAGGTAAACTGCCTGGGGGAAAGTGAGGGAACCCAGTCTTCCCTTAGTGTGTGCTTAGGCTGTTTATGGCTCAGCTGCAAAGTAGTCACTCTCATCTGGAATGTTTGTAACCTCT
>NW_015199141.1:0-1011 GCF_001447785.1 Gekko japonicus | reverse complement strand
GGCTTGGCAGCCCTAGATAAAAGGAAATCAGCAGCAGGAGGTTGCTGTCACTTTTTGTGAGGAAAGAGTTGCAAAAACATGAGGTCTGTGACTAGGGGGGGGTTTGGGGAGGGGAGGGATTTCAGTGGGATATAATGCCATGGAGTCCACTTTCCAAAGTGGCCATTTTCTCCAGGTGAACTGAACAAATTGTAATCCCAGGAGATCTCCAGCCATCACCTGGAGGCTGGCAACCCTAGTTGTGACTGTTTACTATGCCAACGTCAGTGAAATATCCAGCTCTACTGTCCTTACGCTGCTGCTGGCCAGTGGTATGGAACTTAGTGATACAGTGAAGCTTTGCTCTCAGTTTGGTACCTTGAAGCAAGCTAGGATTAACAGTTGCGTCTCTGGTGGGCAGGTGGAGAAAAGAGCAAAGGTGCTGAACAGGATTAGCTGAGAGAAGCCACAATTCATTAACTGTCTATGAGCACCATTGTGGTTTCACAAACTAATCCCAGTTAAAACCAACTAGAGTTTTGCACTGTTTCTGAAACAGCCATAGAAATGTAGCAAGTGAAAGCTGCATAACCAATTATCAGAAATAATTATACTTTCTACAGTTCTGTGTTTGAGGCTGCTTTTACAGGTCATCAAAAGGTGACAATGGCCCTTTCTGTATCTGTATTTTGCCTCAGTCTCTGAGTGCATCCTGTTCTTCCATTCTGCATTCCTTCCCACTGTCACTTTCATTTTGTTTCAGGGATTTCTCTTGTTTTTGCATTTGTTTTACAGGAATTGGCATTCAAACCGATTCCAGCTCACCGTTGCCCCACAGCTACCAAAACTCCTTTTGCAGCGATTCTTTGTTCTCATCCACTTTCAAATCGTTAATCCTTTCTAAAGTAGAATTTTTTTCTGTGGGTATTTAAATACTGCCCACTGCCCCTCTCCCCTCTCTCACTAGGTTGACGCTCCCTCCCTGTTCTGTTTCCCCCCCCTACTTCTCCAAAGACAAAAGAGGACGTGTCC
>NW_015199140.1:0-1022 GCF_001447785.1 Gekko japonicus | reverse complement strand
TGAGCACCCTTCGCCCTCAAGCCTCGCATTGACAAGCAAATCAACAAACTGCTAGCTCAGGGCATACTGGAACCAGTTCCCAATGCCAAATGGGAAACCCCGATCGTCACTCCAGTAAAGCCAGATGGCTCAGTTCGCTTGTGTGTGGATTACAAGTACACCCTCAACAAGGCCCTGCAGCAGCATGCATACCCGGTTCCTGTGGTGAGCCATCTTCTAGCATACATCTCTGGGGGCCAGGTGTTTGCCAAAATTGATTTGGCACAGGCATACCAACAACTGCCTGTCGACACAGCCGAGGCTCAGACCATTGTGACGCATGGAGGCGCCTTCAAGATAAACCAATTGCAGTTCGGGGTAAGTGTCAGCCCCGGGATTTCCCAAGAACTGATGGAGCGCCTTCTTAAGGACTTGACAGGTGTCATCCCCTATTTTGATGATTTACTGATAGTGGGAGTCTCAGAATTGGAACTGACTGTTCACGTTCAAGAGGTGCTCAGTCGTTTATAGAAGGCTGGCCTTCACGTAAAAAGGGAAAAGTGCAAATTCTTCGTCCCCATGGTCAAATTCTTGGGTTTTCTCCTGGACAAAGATGGCATCCATCCTGTGCCAGAGAAGGTTGCTGCGCTCTGCAAAGCACCCCCACTGAAATCGAAGAAGGAGCTACAGTCCTTTTTAGGACTCCTTAATTTCTACCACTCCTTTCTACCGGGGAAAGCAGCCATCACTGAGCCTCTTCATCGGCTATTAGACAAAACAGCTCTGTGGGCTTGGGTTCACAAGGAGCAAGCAGCATTCCAAGCCGTCAAAGCTCTTCTGGTCTCCGACAGAGTACTCGTCCACAATGATGAGCAACAGCCCCTTGTTTTGGCCTGTGACACATCGCCCTATGAGATCAGGGCAGTCCTCAGCCACAGGCTGCCAACCAGCCGGGAAGCCCTATAGCATTCTATTCAAGGACTCTTATCAGCAGTGAAGAGAAATTATGCCCAGATAGGATAATGAGGGTGATGGACATTCAG
>NW_015199139.1:0-1038 GCF_001447785.1 Gekko japonicus | reverse complement strand
TGGGGAACCCCCAGAATTACAGCTCACCTTCAGATCAGAGAAAACAGATGCTCTGGAGAGTGGACTACAGCACTGTATGCCAGTAGTCCTCCCCCAGACTCCATCCCCAAATCTCCAGAAGTTTCCCAACCTGGATCTGGCCATTCTACCCCACCATCCCCCACCAGTCCCCAGGAAGACCTGGTGCTACATTCAGGGCAAAGCCTGGCTCTGGTTCCAGGATACACAAATACAATGACAGTAAGTAAAGCAAGATACTGGAGCAAGGTCTACAAACTAGTCCACAATAAGAGATCCAAAGGTCCAGTTGAGTGATCAGTGGAAGGAGGGTCCAGGGCATGGGAACCAATGCATGATACAAGGTCTGAGTCTCAAGCTGTAGGAGCAAGCAAGGTTAACAAAGACAGAGTACAAGGCAGCAAGTCAGGATAAAGCTCTGTTCACTAAGCAGGTCAGCTCACAAAGGAGTGTGACATACAATGCTGCTTCTGTACCAAGCCTTGCCCTGCATTTCCCTTTTATCTGCCTCCTTTTGATGACTGATGAGTCCCAGGTGTCACTTGGGAGTCCCAGGTGTCACTTCTTACTGCTGCATTCATCTTCCTCCAGGTACAGGTCTTTACAGTTTCCCTATCAGCCTATCAATCCTAAGACTCCGCTCTAGGAATTAACCCTGATTGCTGCTGGGCAATCAGGAGGGCACTTCACCTTCTCTCTGGAGCTCTCAAGCCCTCTCTCCTCCTACGCTCTGCTGGTTCATGAGAAGCCAGTGATGACTGAGGCCCTAGCTTCTGTGTTGTCTCTTTCTTCTCCTGCCAGAATGAGCAGCCTGGCCATAACTGGGAAGCATTCTTGATTCCTGATGCTTCCCCCATTGGGTCTGCTTTTCAACCCAGCCACTCAGGTGGGTATTCCACCAGTACAGGGCCCAACTCTTCCAATTTCTCCTCCAAGGAGGAGGTGGCAGCTGGTTGGCCCATAACACCTGGCAACCCTAAACTGTAGCCTAGGGCTTCCAGTGCTTCCACTATGGAGGTG
>NW_015199138.1:0-1016 GCF_001447785.1 Gekko japonicus | reverse complement strand
TGAGATTATACAAATAAATAAAAACTAGGGGATATGGATAGCTTTGACTGAGTTTTTGCTAACTGGGCAAAGCTGTTTAGCCGTGCAAAAATTGCTTCTATAACCCTCCGATTTAAAGTACATTTTGAGTCTCCTTTTTAGGTGACAAGTTCAAGTTTATCATTACGATCCAAAATCATTTTTAGGCAATGTCCTATTGTCAGGCAGAAAAAAATTCCGTTTTCAAACGTCCAGGTTACATCAGGTGGTATGTGTACCAAATGTTCAGCTTTCTAGCTCATGCTCGGGGGACCTCTTCTTATACTCCCATGCGTAGGGTACACACACACAGATGTCCCACTTTGATACTTTCCTAGTAATCAGAATGACTTGGGCTACAATGTTTCCAAACATCAACTCTCTAGATGGAATGACAGCACCTTAACTATCTGGGGGAACAGTACGTGTCCACCATTTTGAGGGAGGGATTTCCAAACGTCCTGTTTGCAGACGATTCGGCCAGTATCTTGGGTTATGTGCTGAATTTCAGCTTTCTGGGTAGTGTGGAAGTCCCTTAATCATTTTGAAGTACACTTCTCTTTAGACAGCGCCGTTTCCCTCCCAGATATGTCTGCGATAACCTTAAGCGAAGGGCGATATTATCATCACTGTGCTACAGACACGACCTCGGGTGGGAACGGAATCAGCACCGTGAAAAGGCTACCGAGAGAACTGAGACTGGAAGGGGGCGACCCTCAGCTTATAAACTCATGGCCTGAAGCGACACTAGTTCTTTGTATGTGGATACTGGCAGAAGCTTCCTGGAGATGAATAACTCTGTTCTTTGATTCACCTTTCCAGCTCCCCAAGGCATGCCGTTACACACCATTTTGTTTTGACCTCAAATCTAACTGCAACATCATACACGTGCCAACAACATTTCCTACTGTTCAGCTCCCTTAGATATCTCCCTTTTTAAGGAGCTCCTGGTTTAGTGACATTTTAAAAGAAAGATTTATTATTATTATTATTATTAT
>NW_015199137.1:0-1045 GCF_001447785.1 Gekko japonicus | reverse complement strand
CGCCCCCTGGTCCTGCCGTGACAAGAAGACTTACTAAAAAAATGGAAAAGACCTTGGATTTCAAGAAGAAGAAGAGCAAGATGAGGAAGAAGAGAAAAATGAGGAAGAAGAAAAACTGCAGACTCAAGGAGCAACAGGACAAAAGACAGGAAATATCAAGAAAAGACCTAAAATACCCAAAATTCTGTCACGCCACATAGTAACAAGACTCCAAGACGAGGAAAAAATGTATCCAAAAAAGATACCAAAGATGGATAAGAAGCTGAAAATAATCTCTATTAATGTCAACAAATTGAATGCTCCACAAAAAAGAAGGAAACATTTTCAACAATTAAAAAAACTACAGGCAGACGTAGTCTGTTTACAAGAAACTCATATCAAAGAATCTGATAAAAAAAATTCCTGGAAATTAAAAGGATCGGGAAATTTTTTACTTCCGCAGATAAACGGAAGAAGAAAAAAGGTGTAGTGACCTATGTAAAAGAACATCTACATCTAGAATTGGTCTAGGATTCAGAAGATGGAGGAGTATTTATAGTTAAACTTCAAAGACAGGCCAAGACCACACTTATAGTTAACATATACCCCAAATCAGCACCAGAAATTCTTTTACAAACCCCTACAAGAGACCTTATCTAATTTAATATATGAGGAAATTTGTATATTTGAGGACTATATTTGATAGAGCTATCGACAGAAAAAGCCACACAGGAAGACAGAAAAAAGGTAATGAGCTACCAAATACATTTTTAAAGTTTCTGGAAGAACTTGCCTTAGCAGATGCATTTCAGAAATCCTTAAAAGAACTCAAAAAGTAAATGCTATCTCTTAAAATTGACTGTATGATTAGGTACAGGTGTACAGGTTAAGATTCAATTTTATTCTCTATGTTAACCAGGGACAAAGTATGAGCTCCACTATTGTAGTTGTCGTTGTCATTTGTTTGTTATCTTGTTGTTGTCTTATTCTTTGTAGTACCTTTCTTTTCTGGAAACAATAAAATCTCCTACCTTCGGCTGGGACATAACTGACTTATTCTTTTTTT
>NW_015199136.1:0-1027 GCF_001447785.1 Gekko japonicus | reverse complement strand
CCCCCCCCCCTGTGTGATTGCCAGCTTATGAGCATGAACAGAACTCTATCTGCGTAGGGTTCCTCCTCCTAGTGTCTGGGAATTCTCCTTTTCTAATGTTCCTGGGTGCAGAGAGGGAGGTTTTGTAGCCAGCCTCTTGGGCTCTGAACCTGGAGTGGTTTTTTAAGAAAGAGAGATACCCCAAAACAACCTCTGAACCTCCTAAAGTAGTGCCCTCATGAAGCCAGGCTTGGCTTTGACAGTGGCTTTTGCTGAGAGACAAAGAGAACCTCCTTTCAAGCTGCACTGTCAGAAGATCCTCCATGCAGGCAACTCCCCCCCCCACTTCTCTCCTGTCATCTCAGTCCATAAGGACTAGAATGGGCAAGTCTCTGCCCTTGCCTCAGGCATACCAAATGGCCAGTCTTTTGTCTGCCAAATGTACAGGCAGGCAGGCAGGGACAAAGACCCTCTGATCTGTGCTATTGTCATGAATGAAGTATGTGGTATGGTTCCAGCCCCCAACTCCTGTTTCAGTTCTATGTCAGGAAATACCTTCGCAATAATCCTCTCGTTCCTGTCTCCATATATTTGTCTAAAATATCTGCATTCTGATACTCTGACTGTGCTATTGTCATCAATGATCACTCTGACTGATCTAACTTTTTTCTGCTTAACCAGTCCGCCAATTTGTTGTCCTTTCCTGCCACTTGCGTGGCCTTTAGAGACAACAGAGGACGTTCCGCCCAGGAAATCACTAGAGATGCCTCCGCATCTAGATAACGAATCTGTTCACATAGGCTTTCGCCATAGTGTTGTCCGTCTGGACAAGAACATGATGTCCAGACAGACAATCCACAAGACTCAAGAGGCCTAAACGAATCGCCCTCAGTTCCAGCAGATTTATGTTCTGTTTCGACTCCGTGTCTGACCATACTCCCTGGGCCATCCTGTCGCCGGGATCCGCACCCCATCCCAATAGACTCGCATCCATCGTCATAATAGTCCGTGACGGTTCTCTGAGAGGAATCCCCACTTTGAAACGTGT
>NW_015199135.1:0-913 GCF_001447785.1 Gekko japonicus | reverse complement strand
CGCTCACTCCTAATCCCTGGAGGCCTGGCTTCATAACTGAATGTTATGATTTTAACTGTATTTTTAATTGTTTAGATGTTTTAATATTGCCCCTTAGTAGACTCTGATTGGGTGGAAAGGCAGCGTAAAAATATTTTAAGTAGATAAAAATTAAATTTAAAAATTCGAACGTTGTTTTATATTCAAGGCATTTTGTATTGCGCTGTCCCATTTACAGGACCCTGCACCAAGCTGGATGCTCCTTGGGTCTCCTTCTTGTTGGCTTTCTACTATACATTTAAAATGGAGCCGAGAGGAAACCAATGAAAGCAGGCGGCAACAAATTGCAGCTAATCAAAACCAATAACAGATTCCAATAATTCGTGCTGCCAGGAAAAAAGCCGACACAAACATAACACCGAATCCCGCTTGGAGGTCCGCCAAGATGAACTCCCAGAAAGAAAGTCTTTTTGCAGAGTCAGGAGAAGTAAACTCAAGAGGGCGCTTTGTTTACCTCCTTGGGAAGATCGATCTGTAGTGTGGTGGCAATAGCTGAGAGTGCCACGGATAACAGATTCCAATAATTCGTGCTGCCAGGAAAAAAGCCGACACAAACATAACACCGAATCCCGCTTGGAGGTCCGCCAAGATGAACTCCCAGAAAGAAAGTCTTTTTGCAGAGTCAGGAAAAGTAAACTCAAGAGGGCGCTTTGTTTACCTCCTTGGGAAGATCGATCTGTAGTGTGGGGGCAATAGCTGAGAGTGCCACGGATCTAACCCTCCGTTGCCTCCTGTTTCTCTGCGGTCTGGCCGGTGTGTTAGGAAGGTGGCTGCATTCGGTGAATGAGGTTTGTCTAAACGGGATACACTATTGCAGGTTTTCAGTTTCTTACATTAGGCTCAGCATTGGTGTAGTGGTTTGGTGTAGTGGTTA
>NW_015199133.1:0-1042 GCF_001447785.1 Gekko japonicus | reverse complement strand
CCCCCCAGTTGAACCGAAACATATGATAACCAGGAACTAGCTGTCATTCTTTTGATCTGTTAAAAAAAAAAAGTGTCCTCACCAATGCTCCCTCTAAGCTGTGGAGTCTTGTGAGCAAAAATTCTACTTTGTGAGCTACTGGAATTAAAGTTGTGAGTGAGCGATTTGGCTCCTGCATAAATTAGTATGCTCTGGAGCCATCCTTCCTGAGCCAAGACAAAAATGTGTGAGCCGGAGGCTAAAAAACTGTGAGCTGGCTCACACTACCTCAGCTTAGAGGGAACACTGGGACTCCACACTATTTTGCCTGCTAATTTAACAAACCACTCCTATAGATACCACTACGATCTGTAATTCCATTTCATCGTGTGACGAAGGGTGCGTGCACAGGGAAACTCACGCCTTGAATAAAACTTCGTTGGTCTTCAAGGTGCCCGACTGGACTCTAACTTTGTTCTATTGCCTCAGACCAACACGGCTACACCACCTTGAACCATCCCTCAAGAGCACTTTGTTCTTCCTCATGTGGCCTGCTGGTGGTGCCTGGCCCACCGTTGGATAAACTGTCCTCAGCAAGGGCAAGAGCTTCTGTGTAGTGGCCCCTGCCTGGTGGAACGGTCTGCCGGAGGACACCCGGGCCCCTGCAGGATCTTTCTAGATTGACCCGGAAGTGATGTGACCCGGAAGTGATGTGACCCGGAAGTGATGTCATCATGCAGCAACATCGAGGTGATGCTCTGATATTTGGGCAAAAACTCTATGGTGGATTTGACTTCTACCACAGAGGTTTTGCCCAAATGCCAGAGTGTTGCCCCAATGTCGCCGCTGTGATGACGTAACTTCCGGGTCACGTTGGAAGTGACATAGACATGCGCAGGGCTTTTTTTGTAGAAAAAGTCCAGCAGGAACTCATTAGCATATTAGGCTAATGAGTCCAGCAGGAACTCATTAGCATATTAGGTTAAGATACTCTGCACACTATCAATGTCTCAATAAACTTCATTTCTACGAAAGAAAGCTCTTGGGAACTGATTGCTGCAGG
>NW_015199132.1:0-1036 GCF_001447785.1 Gekko japonicus | reverse complement strand
CAGTTACAGGTAAGCAACCTGTTTTTTTACGCAACTGGCTGCCAGATGATAGTACCGGACAGAGCTGCAACACTGTGTGCAATAATTGCAATGTGCTTGTGAACCAACTGATTATCATTATTAGTGAAATAGAGTCTTATGTCATCTCCTTTGCCAAGGAAGGTAAGTATTATTTGAAATACTTGAACCAGCAGCTGTTTATGGGCCATAGCAATGATCCCCAGCATGAGGCCTGTGGGCACTATGGAATCCGCCAGTGTGTTTCCTGCGCCTGCCGGCTTCTTCCCCAAAGCCAGAGCCCAGTCTTGGCTTTCTTCCATTTAACTGAAGTATGAAGTACTTCAGAAGAATCCAAGAGGCACCATCTTTGTGTATGCACGGAGCACCAGTTTGGAAATGGTTTCCCAGGGCTCTTTTTGTAGCAGGAACTCCTTTGCATATTAGGCGGCACATCCCTAATGTAGCCAACCCTCCAAGAGCTTACAGAGCTCGTCTTAAAGGGGCTACTGTAAGCTCTTGGAGGATTGGCTACATTAGGGGTGTGACGCCTAATATGCAAAGGAGTTCCTGCTACAAAAAGAGCCTCCATCACAGGAGGAAGTTTGGCTTGGAATCTCCCATACTTTTTGAGTGGACCAGCCTGCCAGGCAGCCATTTTGTATTTGTGCGTGTGTGTGTGTGCACCTGGAAGTCATGGTGACTTATGGTGACTGACCCCTACTGGGGGCCTAGTGGATATTCAGAGAGGTGGTTGAATAAAGCCTGCCCGTATCCTGGCTCTGGTATTTCAAGGAGGTCTCCCATCCCGATACTTGCCAGAGTTCTTAGCTTCCGAGGTCTTACGCGACTGGGCTTGCCTGGGCCATCTTGTGACTGATCCTCCCTCCCTTCCCTGGGGCGGCTTCTCTTGTTCTCAGAATTCCAGAAGCACCAGCCGGTGGGGGAGCCCTGAGCCAATAAACTGTGGTCGGTGTACTTAATGGACGGAGGAGCTATAGGGATAAGTCATTCATATTATGTTAATTTCGTTACCGTA
>NW_015199131.1:0-1059 GCF_001447785.1 Gekko japonicus | reverse complement strand
TACAGCTTTTTGGCATTTTTGTGTTACAGTTTGGGCTGTTATCTTGTTGCTCTGTCAGCCTATACAGAAATCATAGACTCATAGAGTTGGAAGGGACCACCAGGGTCCTCTAGTCCAATCCCCTGCACAATGCAGGAAATTCACAATATTCACAAATTCACAAATCGATATGGGCAAGATGGAAGGGACATGACAACAGGTGGACACACAGACGTATGTCCGTGGAGATGACGCAGAACCCCTGAGGCAGAGCAGAAGGGACAAATCCCCCATGGGAAGTAATAGCCTTGTAAGGCAGTAGGGACAGAGCCAAACCAAGGACCCCGCCACCTCTCACACTAGCCTTGGGAATGCATGACAGTCAAGGAGCTCCAAGGTTATAAAAAGGTAAAGGTAAAGGTTCCCTTGCTCGAAAGCCAGTCAAATCCAACTCTAGGGTTGCGGTGCTCATTTCCGTTTTTTTCCGTGGTCATGTGGCCAGCATGACTAAACACCAAGGCGCACGGAACGCTGTTACCTTCCCACCGAAGTGGTACCTATTTATCTATTTGCAATTTCTTGCTTTCGAACTGCTAGGTTGGCAGGAGCTGGAACTAGAGATGGGAGCTCACTCCGTCACGCAGCACACTCGGGTCTCGAACTGTTGAACTACTGACCTTCCACAGCCTGCAGTTCAGCGTCTTAACCACTTGAGCCACCGCAGCTCCAAGGTTATAGGGAGGCAGAATACTGCAGTCACTGGGGCCATCTTCTGACCAGGTCACAGCCAGTTTGGGGCAGCGGTTAAGTGCGTGGATTAATTAATTAATTTATCATTTTAATTCATAGCCCACCCGCCCTGCAAGCGGGCTCAGGGCGGCTCACAAATAGGGCACGTGCCAATACATAAAACAGGTTAAAAGCCACATAAAAACAATCATTATAATATTACAAAACTATAAACTGCTCTAGGTGTTTCAGATCAGTCTTCAATAAAAAGATGGCATCATGAAAAGGGTACTCTCAAATCAGTGGTGTCCACGCAGCACTATCGTTCACTCCTCCCAGGTCCATAAGAAC
>NW_015199130.1:0-1033 GCF_001447785.1 Gekko japonicus | reverse complement strand
ACAGAATTATATATAAGGAGATATTTGTTTAGGGGGGGAAATCATGCTGCCTCTCCAGGAACCTGGCTGAAGCAGCTTACAAAGCTCCCCAAGGGAACATTTTTTATACATTTAATGCAAATTAAAAAACCCTCTCCTCTGCAATACAGACACAGACTGTGGTTGCAAACACTAAATAATCCACTTTCAATCCACTTTCAGTGCACTTTCCATCTGGATTTTACTGTGTGAACTGGCAAAATCCAGTTGGAAAGTGGATTGAAAGTGGATTGAAAATTGATTATTTAGCGTGTGTGACTGCAGCCAAAGTCTTTCTTCTTGAACGTGCTCATCTCTGGAAAGATTGGATTTTTGTTACTCTTGCATTCCAGTACCAAAGCCTCTACACCTTCTCACTCTTAACAAAAGGGTATAAAGAGTTACCCTGCCATCCCAAATTTTGTAGCCAGTTTGGATTCATCCAGTTACCCCCCACTTCATCGTTAGCCTCTTTGCTCCATGGACCCCCTTTGCTGCACTTTCTTCCCCCGCCTGGTCAGCTTCAAGCTCCTGAAGCTGCTTCATGGATTCCAAGGAACCCCTCCCCCTTCTCCCTGAGATCAGGCTTATGTGTTTTGTTTCTCACCCTTTTCGACTTTTCCCCAGCTGGGCAGTCTACTAGGGAAAGGTTTTTGGCTCGTATTTGTATTTTAGTACTATGCCTTTTTCCTCTCTGTGAGATCTCAATTTGTTCTACATTATTGCTTAACTTAATTTGGTTTCTTTTCTGTTAATTAAATTTAAGAAGCTTATTCCCCTTCGTTCCTTCAAGTGTTAGTCTGCATCTAGACCTTGGTATACACAGGAATAAGATCCCTAATATATTTTCAAATACCCAAAATATATGTGTTTGCTCCATGCTATTAAGGGGATGCCTTTGCATGTTATTGGACCTTTATGCATATGCCAATTTGGGTAACAAGGTGATACGATGGAACCCTGCAGGGGGCCATAGCATAAATACTACGGGTCTGAGTGAAAATCCAGTCAAGTA
>NW_015199129.1:0-1043 GCF_001447785.1 Gekko japonicus | reverse complement strand
AGCTGAGAAAGCAAAAGGTCTCCAGGACATAAGTGCACTCCTGCAACTCAGAGTAATCTGAGTTTGAGATATTTTGGAAGACTGGACATTGGAATGGAAACTTCTGTTTCCTGAGTGTCATATCTCTTTATATACAATTCTGTTTTCAGGAGGCAACGTTCCATACACTCTCAAATCAGTTGGCTACCTGATCTGTCACTCGGAAGGTGTGTCAATCCCCTGGCTGCATTGCCTCATTCCCGCCCACAGAGCCAGCGGCCAGGATCTCAGCCTCAGTCTGGAGGGAGCCACCAAAGGGGATGGATGCTCCACCAGGTGGAGGTTGAACATGGCAGCGCCGCACCAGTCGTCATTGGCCGCGCCAGGATGCAGGGAGCCGGCTGGGCTGTGAGCCTATGAAAGCGGCGGCCAGCCTCTCGCCCTCATTGTGCTGCAAGGCAACGGACAGGATCAATGATCTGGTGGCCGCACAGTAAGGAGACTTAGGCCAACCATGCTGCCGCTGCACCAGTCGTCATTGCTTGTAGACGAGGACTGGCGCCATAGACGACAAGGCGGCCAAGGAGGCGGGCCAGACCAAGATCTTGCTAGTGTCCGTTGTATTCCTTTTACAATGAGTTTTGCTACTAGTAGTAAAATGTAACGGATTTAGAAGAGTGTTACTCTCTTAGGATTGTGCTGAAAGTTTTCTCCTTGGGATTGAAATGCTCCCAACTGCATTTCTAGTGACAGAAAACAATCTTACAGTGTGTTGGAATCAGCAGGACTCCTTAAACCTGGGAGTATATTGTTTTACTTTTCACATTCTTTCCCACAGAAGTCAAGCAATACCAAACAATGTTCTATTTTTCACTCTGTTTTCATGAAAAGAAAACTTGGGAAAGAATAAACCAGTGGGATCAAGGCTATGGGGGCCCGTGGGGCCATTACCTATGCATCCAATATGTTGACTGGGCCAAACAACAACCAGAAGTCCTTCTTTAATTTGCCCAATAGCAGTAACATACAGCCCTTTAAATATGCAGCCTTAAGTTTACAATTTG
>NW_015199128.1:0-1064 GCF_001447785.1 Gekko japonicus | reverse complement strand
CCGCCAACATCAGGTATTGAATTTGCCCCGAGACACCCCAGATAAAATTAAAGTGATTGTTCTTATAGAGGGGGTACTTTGCAAGACGGAAATGGATGTGGGGTCCTCCATCATCTCAGAAGGAGGCTCTGTCCATAGTGGGGTCCCTGCCTTCAACCCACAGGTTTCACTCTCCGGGACTTTCAAAAGAACGAGGTGGCCATTAAGGGGTTGGGCAAATTCCATGTGAAATACAGACAGTTTGAGGAAATTTTGGACTTCGTGGTGGTTGAAGGATGGCTCACCAGCTTGCTTGGACTGTCCTGCTTTGTGCCCTTGGGGTTCAAAGTAATGGGGGTGCACCACATGCAGCCCTCAGACTTCAGTAATGTGTGTGACGAGTTCCCTGCCATCTTCAATGGGACCCTTGGCTGATACACAGGGGCCCCTGTATCGCTCCAACTTCGCCCCGAGGTGCGGCCCATCCACCTCAAAGCCCGGAGAGTTACGTTAGCCAGTGACAGGCAGCAGCTTTCTGGGCTGTAAAGGAGCTACTCACCTTGAATGATGTCTTCGCCCATTCGCCCATTTTGACAAGATGCTGCCAGTCGTCTTGGCGTGCGACGCTTCTCCCTATTGCGTTGGTGCAGTCCTGGGCCATCGGCTGCTGAACAGGAGAGAGGTGCCAGTGGCCTACTACTCAAGGATCCTGTCGTCAGCCGAGCGGAACTACTCCCAGATCCAGAAAGAGGCCCTTGCAATCATGGTGGGAGTAAAGAAGTTCCATGATTACCTGTATGACCACCTCCAACCACCAGATGCCACAAATGCTGTTGCCCAGGGTCCTGTGCTGGCCCATATTTCTGGGGGGGTACCAATATGTCCTGCAATACCAGCTGGGGAAGTCTATGGGACATGTGGATGGTCTTAGCTGCCTCCCCCTCAGCTCCGTCGACCCGGCCCTGGCCCCCTGATGATGGAGGACCAGCCAGACCACCTTCTGCATGCTGCAAACATCTCCTGCCACACCGCTAGGGACCACCGCCTCTCTTGCAGCTTGGACTGGGTGGGGAAGGGATGGCCCA
>NW_015199127.1:0-1056 GCF_001447785.1 Gekko japonicus | reverse complement strand
GAAAATTGGAAAGTCTACGCCCTTGAGTAGGGATATGAACCAAGGGCTACCAAGGGCTACAACCACACAGGACCTCAAACATGCCACCCATCTTCCGTTGAAAGGACCAGCTACAACCTTACAGGGTTTCTCCAAACCTTCTTAGGGAACAAGCTGGAGGCAACCAAATGACTCTCTTCCTCGCTGGGAAAAGTCCTTCATCTGTCAAGTTCCAAGACAGAAGCCCGATTCGGCCTCAAGGCGAGAGTTGACCACTCCAGCTTGGGAGATTCCTGGAGGTCAGGCCAGTGCCTGGGGAAGACGAGGTTTGGGGAGGGGCAGGCGCTCAGCAGGGATGCAGTGCAGCAGAACCTGCCCTCCAAAGCAGTCTTTTCCTCCCAGGGAACTGATCTGTGCAGACTGGAGAGCACTGGTGATTCCAGGAGAGCTCCAGGTCCCACCTGCAGGTTGGTAACCCTACTGCCTGCTGTTGCTTGCCTGTTTCTCCCAGTGGGATGATAGTAGTGGTGGGGACGACATGTCTCTGCTCAGAAAATGATCTGGGAGCAGCCAGTTTGGTGTAGTGGTGAAGTGTGCAGGCTCTAATCTGGGAGAACCGGGTTTGATTCCCCCACTCCCTCCACTTGCACCTGGCTGGATGACCTGGGGCAAGCCATAGTTCTGATAAGAGCTGTCCTTGAAAAAGAGCAGTTTCTGTCAAGAGCTCTCTCAGCCCCGCCTACCACAAAGGGTGTCTGTTGTGGGGAGGGGGAGGGAAAGGAGTTTGTAAGCCGCTCTGAGACACCTTTGGGTAGTGAAGGGCCATGGGGTATGAATCCAATCTCTTCTCTTCTTCTTCTTAAACCCTTTGCGCTTCAGTGCAAAGCCCCCCCCCCCATAACACACACAGACACACAAACACAGAGAGCTGCTACTTACCAATTAAAAAAACCACCCAGCAGAGCCATTCACAGAACTACCAGCTCCCCATCAGGCCCATCAAACCTTCTCTGGAGTTCAGAAAAATGGGAATGAGATTCTGAAGAAGAGTTCGAATAGCGACTACCGATTTGAAGC
>NW_015199126.1:0-1011 GCF_001447785.1 Gekko japonicus | reverse complement strand
AATATTTCATTTGTGTATTAAAGGAAATACTTCCTCCTCCTCTCCCTTTTCCTCACAACTTAGGCTGAGTGCGTGCCCGGCCCAAGGTCACTTAGAGTGCTTCTTTGCTAAGTGTGGATTTGAACTCTGGTCTCCCCAATCTTCAGCCAACACTCTAGCAATTACACCACTCACATACTGGATACTCAGTATGAATCTCCAAATGCATCTCAGAATCCACAGTGAATACTGGCTTCTCAGACACTCTGACCTGAAAATATGGGAGCATTTATTTGGTTGAAGTAGAGTCCAGGACAGCAGAATCACCTCCCTTGCCATTTTTGGGAAACGAGCTTTATCTCCCTCCTCCAAGGCTAAAGATATTCCCATCTTTTCCATTTCTTTTTCTCTAAAGCTGCAAGACCCAGGACATCAGAATCATCCTAACGTTCAGCATTTCAGCCACAGCCCTCTTCTCCCCCCCCCCACATATATGGCTAAAGAAGAAATATTCCTATCTCCTGCATTTCTTTTTCTCTAAAGCTGTAAGCCCCAGGATATCAAAATCATCGACTTCCACCATTTGGGCCACAGGCCTCTGCTCTGCCCTCAACATTTATGGCTTAAAGACAGAAATATTTCAATTTCCTCAATTTCTTTTCCTAAATTTCAGTCCTAGGATATAAAAATCACCTTAACCTACAAAAATCCCAAGGGAAAAATAAGGTAAGTGTTAAATATTGGGTTCTGGATGCATTGCAGTGATCAGCTCTAGTTTATTTAGTGATTTCAGGAACACAAGGACTGACTTCCAGGGCTTGCTGTCCTGCTTTTAAAGCATGCAAAGATCACACCCTAACACACCCACTCCCAACGATAGGCTATTTACATTACACTACTTATCTATTGGTCAATTCCAGGATCTTGGTCAGCTATTGTTCTTGGAAGCAACGGTCCGCCCTCTCCTGTAAAAGGCAACTCTGGACCCGACTGAATTGGCCACTTATCGGCCAGTGTCCAATTTGCCCTATT
>NW_015199125.1:0-1054 GCF_001447785.1 Gekko japonicus | reverse complement strand
TTGGACTAGATGACCCTCAAGGTATCTTCTAACTCTATGATTCTATGCTAGTTTACTTCCCACCATCTATATGTATGGCTGTTATTTCTATTTCCATCCCATTGTATCTGAAGAAGTGGGCATGCATACATGAGCCTGCAGTGCGATGTGACTGCAAAGAAAGCTAATGCAATCTTAGGATGCATTAACAGAAGCATTGTGTCCAGATCAAGGGAGGTAGTAGTTCCGCTCTATTCTGCTATGGTCAGGCCCCACCTGGAGTACCGTGTCCAGTTTTGGGCACCACATTTTAGGAAGGATGTTGACAAGCTCGAGCTTGTCCAGAAGAGGGCAACCAGGATGGTGAGAAGGTTGGAATCCAAGTCTTATGAGGAAAGGCTGAAAGAGTTGGGTCGGTTTAGCCTGGGAAAGAGAAGGCTTAGAGGGGACACGATTGCAGTCTTCAAATATCTGAAGGGCTGTCATGTAGAAGATGGAGCAGGTCTATTCTCCTTTGCTCCGGATTGCAAGACTAGATCTAATGGGTGGAAATTACAAGGGAGTCGATACCGGCTAAATATCAGGAGAAACTTCCCAACTGTAAGAGTGGTTGAGCAGTGGAACAGTCTGCCTCGGGAGGTGGTGGATGCTCCTTCGCTGGACGTTTTCAAGCGGAGGCTGGACGGCCATCTTTCGGGTATTTTGCTGGGCTATCTTTCGGCTATGCTCCTGCAGAGTGTGGGGGGTTGGACTAGATGACCTGCAAGGTCCCTTCCAACTCGGACAGTCTATGATTCTATGATCTCATACTTTAAATAAACCTTTGTTGGTCTTAAAGGTGCCACTGGACTCAAAATTGGATCTACTGCTTCAGACCAACATTGTGGCCCACATGGATCTATCATTATGGTAGTTTCAGTTGTATACTGGATTCTTCTGAATGCCTATTTTCAAATGCCGGCTATTTGTTTATAACAGGCTTTCTCTTCCAAAGCATAACCTGATCTGAAATGGTTCTGAACTTGTGTCCAGATGTAGAAAATGATGAAGAGACGGGAGTCTTTGTAGTAGGACG
>NW_015199124.1:0-1128 GCF_001447785.1 Gekko japonicus | reverse complement strand
CCTGCCTGCCTCGCTCCGTCGGTCCGCCTGCCGGCCTTTCCCTCGCGTGTTAGTCCTGCCGGGCCTCTTCCTCAATCCTCCGGCGAGCTCTCTGCCGCGGCTGCGCTCCTCAGTCCTCCTCTCACGCCTGCCTGCCTGCCTCGCTCCGTCGGTCCGCCTTTCCCTCGCGTGTCAGTCCTGCCGGGCCTCTTCCTCAATCCTCTGCCCCGCTCGCTCCTGCCTGAGGCGTCTTCAGCCGCGTCTCCTTCCCGCGCAGCCGGCCTGCAGACCGTCTCTCCCGCGGACCGGATGTTTTCCGCATTCCCAAGACCCACGGCACGTCACTTCCGGCCCGAGCATCCTCCCTCCCGAGACGCCCCCTCTGCTCTGGCTGCTGGAAGTCCAAGTTGGACTTTCCTTGATTCTACAATAAAAACATAATTGTATCTCCTTATATTGATTCCATCATTCTTTATCGTTTTCTAAAAAAAATTTGGAGCGTGTTGGCTACGTTGGTGAGAGGAGCACGGGATACTTTTAACAATATAAAAATAACATGAGAATATGTGTGAGCTTCGGTGGCTCAAGTGGTTAAGACGCTGAACTGCAGGCTGTGGAAGGTCAGTAGGTCAGCAGTTCGAGACCCGGGCACCACAAGACGGAGTGAGCTCCCGTCTCTAGTTCCAGCTCCTGCCAACCTAGCAGTTCGAAAGCAAGAAATTGCAAGTAGATAAATAGGTACCACTTTGGTGGGAAGGAAACAGTGTTCCGTGCACCTTGGTGTTTAGTCATGCCGGCCACATGACCACGGAAACGTCTTCGGACAGCGCTGGCTCCTCGGCTTTGAAACGGAGATGAGCACCGCAACCCTAGAGTCGGATTCGACTGGCTTTCGAGCAAGGGAACCTTTACCTTTATGTATGGGTTAAGGTTAATCAGCCTAAGTATTGTTGTTAAGAACATTTTGTGGATAACATCAAAACGTATAGGGTAAGTGTAAACATACGTATACTGTTTTAGAGTAAGTAAAAAAAATTTTTAGAAAACGATAAAGAATGATGGAAACAATATAAGGAGATACAATTATGTTTTCTTGTAGAATCAAGGAAAGTCCAATTTGGAAAATTTATGACCATGTGGATGCACAGC
>NW_015199123.1:0-1017 GCF_001447785.1 Gekko japonicus | reverse complement strand
GTTTTATTTAGTTCCTTAAAGTATTTATAAGACTTTAGTATCGGTAAATTTTGCGCTAGAAATAGAAACTTTGGCAAGATATTCATTTTAATTGTTGCTATACGGCCTAGTAACGATAAATGAATCTTCCCCCAACGTATTAAGTCTCCATTTATTTCTTTTAATAGTTTCATGTAGTTGTCTTCAAATAATGTAGATGACTCAACTTAGCTTTTCATTCGGTCTCCTTGTGACCTTTATGCACAGAGAGACTTTACCACCATTATCTCTTGGTGCATTCCTTCTGAAGGCCGTTTGGAACAAAGACCAGAAGCCAGACCATCCTTGCAGAGGAATGGCCAGTAAGAACACAAAAATCTAACATCGTTTTTCTCATAGTGGCCTACCAGATGCCTCCAGGAAGACTACAAGAAGGGCACTTAAGCAACAGCCTTTCCCCATGATTGTCTTCAAATAATTGGCATCTGGAGGGACATTACCTCTGAATCTGAAGCCAAATGTCATTTTCTGCCAATGGAAGCCACTTTCCTAATGGAATGGGAGTTTTCCCCCCTCCCACTGCATCCCTCTAAGCTCCTCAAAATGCTGGTCCTGAGCGACAGGCTCCTTGGGGACAGTGTCGCGGAAAATGTGGGGTCTACAGTAGATGTGGTCATGTCAAACCATGCTTTGCTTCACTTGCTTTGGGTTGCCATAGTTATTGGGAGGAGGGAATTCCTGCAGGGAGGGGGGTTGAGTGAGTGAGAGAGAGAATGGGACCTTTGCTTCTAGAAAGCATAACTTTCTTCACAAGTCGCACCTCCTTTCCCTCCTTTGCATTTCTCAGGGGAAGGTGTCCTTGAGAGCTTCTCTGTACCAGCTTGAGCTGCAGATAACCAAAACCTATATCTTTCATTTGGTTGGGATGGCAATGTTAGGTGTAGTATGAATGCGACGTATGCTTGGGGAAGGAAGGGGCTTTGATTCGAATTATCTATATTAAGCATGTCGTTAGAGAATGAACTTGATATTTTGCTT
>NW_015199122.1:0-1052 GCF_001447785.1 Gekko japonicus | reverse complement strand
TCTCATCCCTCCCAAGAATCTTTTGTCTATTCTGTATTTCTTGAATGGTCCAAAGCTCCTGGTTGTCCACCACAATTCTCTCTCTTTACACAAATCCTATGGGGCATAATTAGAGGCTACTTGACAGAGTTAAGTGTTTTTGTAGAAAAACAATTGATTATCCTGGAAAGAAGTTGCCCCCTATGTTTACACAAATACCGATGAAAAGTATACATCCCCCGCTTCTTCTGAACAAACAGGATAACATTCATTGAAGTCCTAGGAGACAGTGCAATAGAACTCTGAGCTACATTTTCCATAGGTCCTTGACTGGCATCTTATCTTTGTACTAGCACTAGAGACCCCATTCCTCATTATAGTTTTTCAAGAGAGTTTAGAGGTGATCACTGCTCAGGTTATGCACACTCATCCTATTTGTGCTTCTGGTAAACAGGTTACTGAAGCATGGCTGTAATCCTGAGGACCCTTTCCTGGGAGTAAGCCCTACTGAATAACATGGATCTTACTTCTAAGTAGAACTGCTTAGATAGCACTTGCAATACAGGAGCCCCGTTGCTTTTGGTCACTCCAGTCATGCTGGGATGGAAGAACCACATGAATGAACTGGTTTCTTTCCACTTCCTTTAGGAGGCTGAAACAGATGTGGAACAAGAAATTGTGCTGATGGATTCAGGTGGTACCCATGTTGGTCTGAAGCAACAGAACAAAATTTGTGTTCAGTGGCACCTTTAAGACCAACAGAGTTTGATTCTGGATATAAGCTTTTATGCGCATGCACTCTTCTTCAGCTATCATGTTGTTCACCTTGCATATGTGATTGTTTCCTTTTTAGATATTATTGGAGCAGTACGGGATCAGACTCCTGTGCAACATGTGTCAACATTAGGAAGCTAGGATGTTACTATTTATATTTTTTATTTATTTTATTTCACTTATACCCCGCCCTCCCCGCAAGCGGGCTCAGGGCGGCTTACATAGGCACAAGTAGGATGCCTTGTATTATACACATTATGTGGTTATATATATTTTAATAAGTTTACTGTTTTCTATTT
>NW_015199121.1:0-1048 GCF_001447785.1 Gekko japonicus | reverse complement strand
TCTTGTATCTAATTATGAATCCGAGACTCAGAGTGCAGAGAATCCAATCAGTGGGACTAGGTACACACAGGGAAGATAGTTCTACAAATCAAAGGGGAGCCCCAGGGCTCCCAGAAAACTCTTAAATTAAAATTGATAAGATAAAGCAAAGTTTAAAAATGCCAAATTCACCATCACTGAGGGACGATCTCCTTGTCTGGGTTGTGCTGCCTCCTTGCTCTCTGGGCAGGATATTTGTAATTTTTTTGGGGGGGGGGGAATTTTCCACTGTCTTGAGGCGCTTGACTGCCACCACCCTGCCTTCTTGCCGAGCTTCTCTGGAGACCTGTAACTGGAGATAGTGTGAGGTTGAACAACAGGACTGAACAACAGGGTTGAAGACCCCAGACAGTCTCCATGTGGACCTAGGGAATTCCTCTCCAATTCCTCTTCCACCAACTAGGGTGGGGAAGAATACCTTTCAGTCTACGGATTAGAAAAAAACCCTCACAGTAAGTCCACTTCTCCATCAGTGGAGGAAGGAATCCTTGTAAGGGATACTGAAATGCTCGCTTAAGCCAGGTTGCGGGGGGGGAAAGAAATTATTGAGGAACTACCTTTTGGAGGACTTTTCTGCTAAACACCTCAGACAAGGCAAACATATCTATTCTGTAGTGCCTCAAAGGTAGAGGATGGTACCCAGGCAGCTGCCCTACAGATTTCTGCAATGGATGCACTGGTGGAGAGGCCCATAGACGTAGAGGCCAGTCTTGTAGAGTGGGTGGTGACCTTTATCGGCAGTGGAAGATGAAAGTCGTATCTAGGGAAATGTACATTTTGATCCATCTGGCTATGGTTAATGATTAGGCCTCCTTCCCCATGGTTTTGGGTAATGAGATGAGTAAGGTACCTGAAGCTGCTGTTCTCTTAATGTAGATGTGGAGGGCCCTCCAGACGTCTAATTTATGCCAGCTGAGGTGACGAACAAATGGAGGAAGACGGTTCTCCTGATGCCTGTGGAACAAAGTGTTAACCTTTGATATGAAGGCGGGGTTGGCGAAGGATAGTG
>NW_015199120.1:0-1050 GCF_001447785.1 Gekko japonicus | reverse complement strand
CCCTTTCTAAATCCCCGAATGAGTGTGCATAGCAGTAGGCCCATTCATGCCGATGGAGACAGTCAAATGGATAGCTTTTAAAGTGGCGGCATTAAATTTAAGAATGACGACTGTCCAAAGGACACTCTGTCATGTTCACGTTTTCTTTTCTTTTTTTCCTTTCGAAAGCACCTCTCCAGCGCTCTAAGGCCAAAGGCTAATGGCAAACGAACAAGCGCGTGAGGTTAGTCGCTGAACATAAAAGGTGGCAGGGAGAAGTATGCGAAGTGATGCTGTAAATTATATGCCAGCTCATTCATGGGACTGTCGTAATTTGATTATTCTGACTCAAGGATTACCATATCTGTGACCTGAAAGAAGAAACCATGTGACTATCAGGAATCCTGTTAGTTCTTTTTTTAAAAAAAAAGAAATCCTAATGCATATTAATACATATTCCTGCAGCTATATTGAAAACACTGAATGCTAATTAATGAACGCTTCTTCCATGAGTTAGGACACTAGCCATTTCTTTATAACAATTTTTTTCTCTCCTATGTTTGTGTGAAAGACAGGTAAGAGATGGACAGAGGCGGTTTGCCATCGCCTGCCTCTGCATAGCAACATCCCTCTTCCTTGCATATTAGGCGACACACCCCGAATGTAGCCAGTCCTCCAAGAGCTTACAATAGCCCCTGTAAGAAGAGCTCTGTAAGCTCTTGGAGGACTGGCTACATTAAGGGTGTGTCGCCTAATATGCAAAGGAGTTCCTGCTACAAAAAGAGCCCTGATTATTATTTCTCAGGGTATTTTTTGTTTCCATATTACATTGAGGTCACCCCGGTTTCGCCCCACACTTGTCCCGGGATAAACGGAGGCCGTTATAACCAGGGATAAATGCCAGGTATTGTGTCGCGAGTGGAACTCTGATAAAACCAGGGATGACATCCAAGTGCGGAAAGGGCCACTGAGGTATGTAACCAGACAAGCTCGTTATTCCAAACTCCGAACTGATTGGGGCCCCGAAGGCTTGCCTCGGTCACCCACGCTTTCCAGAACCTATGCCCCCCC
>NW_015199119.1:0-1048 GCF_001447785.1 Gekko japonicus | reverse complement strand
TGATCCAGCAGGGCTCTTCTGATGTTTAAATAACAGCATGGGGCAAAGATCGGGGCAGCCCAGGTTCAGATCTCTGCTCAGCCATGAGCCGTGCTTGGAATCACTGAGGTAGTGTCTGTCTCTCTCTCTCTCTCTCTCACACACAGTCTCATCTATCTTGCAGGGTTGTTGTGAGGACATAATTGGGGGGGTTGGGGAGAGCCATGTACGCCATCCTGAGTGGAATGGGTGGGAGTGGGGGTGTAACCGGTAATGCCAACAGAGGAGCCATAAACCGAGGGAAGGACGTCAGTAAGCTGGAAGGAGCCCAGCGTAGGGCAACAGAGCCGGTGAGGGATCTGGAGACCTTGTCCTGTGTAGAAGGTGGAGCGGATCTATCCTCTCTTGCTCCGGATTGCAAGACTAAGTCTAATGGGTGGAAATGACAAGGGAGTCGTTACCGGCTAAATATCGGGAGGAACTTCCTAACTGTCAGAGTGGTTGAGCCGTGGAACAGTCTGCCTCGGGAGGGGGTCGAGGCTCGTTCGCTGGACGTTTTCAAGCGGAGGCTGGACGACCCTCTTTCGGATATGTTGTAGGACGCTTTCAAGCGGAGGCTGGACGATCATCTTTCGGGTATGTTGTAGGTATGTAGGGCTCTCTTGTGGCTTAGAGTGGACATGATGGTAGTCATGTAGAAGGCAGAGCAGATGATCTATTCTCTCTTGCTCCGGATTGGAAGACCAGAACTAATGGGTGGAAATTACAAGGGAGTCGTTACCGGCTAAATATCAGGAGGAACTTCCTGACTGTCAAAGTGGTTGAGCAGTGGAACAGTCTGCCTCGGGAGGCAGTGGGTGCTCCTTCACTGGACGTTTTCAAGCGGAGGCTGGACGACCCTCTTTCGGATATGTTGTAGGTATGCAGGGCTCTCTTTCGGCTGTGCTCCTGCAGAGTGCCGGGGGTGGGACTAGATGACCTGCAAGGTCCCTTCCAACTTAACATTCTATGATTCTATGAGTGTGTCCAGTAGAGGGCAACCATTATGGTGAGAGGGTTGGAATCCAAG
>NW_015199118.1:0-939 GCF_001447785.1 Gekko japonicus | reverse complement strand
AACCCCTGAGCAGCCCCTTAACCCCTGGTATCAATGGGCTATTCTCCTTACATCTCCTTCCTACACACACACACACACACACCACCTTTACAGGCAATCCAAGAGGACAGAAAAGACAAGAACGACAAGAACTTCATCTTGCACCTCCCAAAGCAGCTCAGGCATTACAACTGCACTGGCAGCAAGCCGAGCATAGCTTGAAGTGTGCTTCCCCTCCCCCGGGCAAGCCAGGCAGGCACTTCACAGAGAGGGGGAAGGTGGGGAGGCACAGCTGTTTGGGGAGGGTGCTGGGCTGTTTGGAGAGGGTGCCAGGCACTCATAGGCACCCCCAGTGTGTATGGGCCTGCTTGAGAGTGAGTTCACTATCTCACATTTCCATGAAGCTTCTTCGATATTTTCTTTTTTCATGACAGTTATAGAGGTTCCAAACTAAAAGGATTTAAGAGAATATGGTCTATATTTGCAATGGAGTCGAGGATTTAGTCTTAAATGAAAAATTTTGGTGATGTGCTTTTTAATCTCTCCTTATATATAATCATGTTTTGGTCATGGACTCTCCTGAACATTCCACATGCTCCCAAATCAGTTGACTCCCTGATCTGTCACTCAGAGGGTTATCCACTATCTGTGTTGCCTGAGTCCTGCCTTCAACATTCTAAACAGTTTGTTGTTCCCCCCCCCATAACCTGTCAGAACACAGAGGACATTTGCATATGCGGCCTGATTGGCCTTTGCCTCTAACATTCTAAACAGTTTGTTGTTGCTGTTGGGAGTCACTGAATGTGTCCTGAAGTAAAATACATATCCCAATTTTCCCTTAAATGATCACTGGAGTTGCCAAAATACATATCCCAATCTCCCCGTGGGGCCTGGAGATCTCCCAGAATCACTGTGTTCCCTAGTCACAGCAATCATTTCCCCTTCAGAAAATTTCCCAGC
>NW_015199117.1:0-1058 GCF_001447785.1 Gekko japonicus | reverse complement strand
CCATGCCAGCAGTAACACATTAGTGATCCCTACCTGGGATGCTTACAGCCATCGTGGAGGCTTGCTCAGCAGGATTGCCTTACTGCTGCTGCTTCTGGGAATAGAAAAGACTCATACATATTCTTGGTAATCTCTTTGAAATGCAAAGGAATCACTACTTTGATGTGTTTGAAAAAGGGATGAATGCCTTTAAACACATTCCCCCCCCAAACACCAGACAGGCTGGTGTCTGTCAGGTGTAAGAGCAGGGGCAGGGTACTTTAATTCATCAGGGAGGCTGCCCAAGCAGAAGCACCTTAGCAGTGCTGCTGGGCCAGCCTCCCCAGTAGCTTTAGACACACTCCCACACACTCCTCCACCACCTGACAGGGGGGTGTCTGTCAGGTGCAGGAGCAGGGGCAGAGAACTGAAAGCCATCTGGGAGGCTGCCCAAACAGCATCACCTTAGCAATCTTGCCGGCCCAGCCTTCCTGAAGCTTTCAGACATACTACCCCTTCTAGACCTGACAGACAAGTGCCTGTCAAGGGTTGGAAGGGGCATGGAATCCTTAAAGCTGTCATGGAGGCATACTCAGCAGGATTGTTTTAGCCCTGCTGTTTGCCAAGCCTCCTCAGTGCCTTTAAACACAATCCCCCCTTACACCAGATAGGTGGGTGTTTGTCAGGTGTAGGAGCAGCGCCAGCATACTTTAATCCATCAGAGAGGCCACCCCAGCAGGATCACCTTAGCAATGCTGCTGGCCTAGCCTCTCCAATGGTTTTAGCTGCACTCCCACCCACTATGGAAATATACCCCAGATTTGTAGAAAAGTGGTTTCCTGTATTAGGTTATGTAACTTCTCACAATGTGGCTTCCAGAAAACTGGTTCATATAAACTTGCTTAATACTTGATTGCTTGGATGTTGTTTTGAATACATATTTATGTACCACTTCTTAAATGTAACATAAATGAGAAAAAGTTTGGTACATATGCGCTGCACTCGAAAAAATTTAGGATTTCTGGGTTTTTTCTGAAATAAGAAATTTCTGGGTCCAAAAGACCCAAACCAAAAAATAC
>NW_015199116.1:0-1067 GCF_001447785.1 Gekko japonicus | reverse complement strand
CCCTACGAGGAAAGGCTAAGGGGAATGTTCAGTCTGAAGAAGAGGAGATCGAGGGGGGACATGATTGCTCTCTTTAAATATTTGAAAGGTTGTCATTTGGAGGAGGGCAAGGAGCTGTTCCAGTTGGCAGCAGAGGAGAGGACCCGAAGCAACAGGTTTAATTTACATGCAGAAAGGTATCGGTTGGATATTAGGAACCACTTTTTCACGGTCAGAGTGGTTCAAGGGTGGAATCAGCTGCCTAGGGAGGTGGTGAGCTCCCCTTCACTGACAGCTTTCAAGAAGAGGCTGGATGAATATTTGTCAGAGATGCTTTAGGCTGGTCCTGCATTGGGCAGGGGTTGGACTAGATGGTCTGTATGGCCCCTTTCAACTCTATGATTCTATCTGAATAACCTACTCACATAACAGCTGTATGGGATTCGAGACACGCAGGCAATTCATGCAGATCTAGAAACAGTGTACAAGTCATCCTTGAAAAGCACCATTTCCCCCCACCCTGCACAGAAAGGCACTCACGCCTGCAGCTGGGGAAGCCCCAGTAGCCCGTGGCACAGCGGGAACACTCTCGCCCAATGATGTTGGCCTTGCAAGAGCACTGGCCGCCAAACGGCTCACACTGGCTCCGGACAGCACCTGCTTCATGGCAGTGGCACGGCTGGGCCCCGTTGTTGTAAAAGAGAGAGATGGAGACAGCAGAGTCCTGGCAGAACCTGGATGATGTCACCGGGCTGCAGACAGGGAAAGAAAGGGACATTTCTGCTTTGGGGGTTTCACCACGGTGTATCCAATGAGTTAATTAAAACTTGGAGCCCATCCTGTTCTGGCACTTCTCCTGGCAGACATGAAGACTAGTCTGACAAAACTAAGCAGCCGTGGTTGACGTTATCAGACTCTGCACTTGGACAGCTCAACTAATCTTGTACAGAATACATCAGGGGATCAAAGTGTGGTAGTTGCGGGCACCATGGGACCAACCAACGCCTTTCCTGGTGTCCACCAAGAATTTTTAGCAAATGAGCAGGGCCATTCAGGGCTTTTTTTCTCAGCAAGGCTTTTGACTAGCC
>NW_015199115.1:0-1060 GCF_001447785.1 Gekko japonicus | reverse complement strand
ACCTCCAAAGTGCAAGAAAATAAAGTGCACATACTTTAGTGAATGAACAGTCCGAATTGGTAGCTGGCATGGAACAGACACAGAAAGAGGTGTGGTGTGGTGGTTAGAGCATAAAAGTTTGATTCCAGTGGCACCTTTAAGACCAACAAAGTTTAATTCTAGGTATAAGCTTTAGTTTGCATGTACACTTCTTCAGATATGTATCTGAAGAAGAGCGCATGCACACGAAAGCTTACCCAGAATTAAACTTTGTTGGTCTTAAAGGTGCCACTGGAATCAAACTTTGTTCTTTTGCTTCAGACCAACACGGCTACCCACCTGAGAGCATTAGAGTGTTGGTATAGGACACGAGACGATCTGGGTTCTAATCCCAACTCAGTCTCAATCTTGATTTGTTATGGCACAAGCCAGCAAATCTGAACATTATACATAAGCAATATAAGCAATTTGTTAAAATATAACATAAATAGCACGGTCTAAAAGAAATTTAAAACTCAGTCATGAAATGTACTAAGGTTAAAAAAAAAAGTATTTATACAATCTGTGTGTCACCTCTCCAGACCTTACTCTCACCCTAACCAAACTCACAAGGGTGGCTGTGGAAATTAAGGAAGAATAAAATGTGAAGATAAGATATGCCACCCTGAGGTCTCCAATTCAAATCTCTCCTCCAGTGTTACTACAGTTGTGTAGGAGCTACTCACAGAAAAGAGATCCTGCTGGTGAAGTTAATGTATATGTGGCCCTTCTTAAGAAAGAAGCTGGGGAAATGTGTAAGGCCAGTAAGGTATCAAGGGCCATCTTGCGTTGCCTTTTGTTTTCTGGTTGGGTCTCCGGAGTTGTAATCCGATAACTTTTTATCACATGGTGTTCTTTACTGGTGGAACCTCAGCATATGTCAGAAAAAGGTTGAGGCACTTACCCTTTTAGGAGCCTTTGATACATGTTCTTGTTATGCTGATGATGTAGTTGGGCGGATTTTCTCTTATGATTGGAGATGTTGCCGCGGAATGAAAATGAAGAGATGGTTCTGAGTACAGCATAACAGGTCAGAACTACT
>NW_015199114.1:0-1062 GCF_001447785.1 Gekko japonicus | reverse complement strand
GCTTACTCCTAGGTTAAGTTTTCTTAGGACTGCAGCCTGAAATTCTTAATACCCATAAAGCTGTATATGATTTTGTTACATTGAGAAAATAAGTGAATAATATGTAAACTGCCCCAGCTAAACAGCTATAAGAACAAGTCATTGAAGCTTGCTTAGGGCCATTGTGATGTAGCGGTTAGAGGACTAGACTAGGATCTGGGAGACCCAGGTTCGAATTCCCATTCTGCCATGGAAGTTCACTGGATGACCTTCGGTCAGTTACTCACTCTTAGCCTAACCTACCTCACTGGTTTGTTGTGAAGATAAAATGGAGGAGAGGAGGACAACGTGTTCCCTGATTTGGGTTCCCATTGGGGAGAATGGTAGGACAATAATGAAGTCAAACTAATAAGCTTGTTGTTGCCGTTTCTTTAATACCATGGGGTTTTGCTTTGTTTTATAGTGCTACCGGCCGAAAGAGAATTTCAACATGCTGCTAAAACTAATAACCTGGACACCATGGAAAGACTATTTAGGAAACATGTTAATATTAATGCTGTAAATAATGTAAGTATAATATATATATATTATAACGCAACAGTCACCAGTATAGACTGCAGCTACCCTTAAGTGGACAATGAAAAGTTCCACCGTATCTCACTTTTGAATAAAGAAGACGTTTTCTGTGGAGAATTCCAGAAGCAAGCAAGTTCTGTTTCTTCCATCTTTTCCCATGTAATTTAGCAGGAGTGGTAGTTCCTGTGTCATATTTAGAAGCTGTTGTTGTAGCGTTGCAGTAGACCCTTGCCATTTGTGGATTCATGATTTGCAATTTCACTTACTTGCTGTCAGAGTCCAGTGGCACCTTAAAGAAAAAGTGAGCAGTGACTCGCGAAAGCTCATACCCTGCCACAAATTTTGTTAGTCTTTAAGGTGCTACTGGACTAGGCTTGACAGCCCCCAGGTCCAGGTGGGGGAACCCCCAGTTTTAGGGCCTTCTCCCCACCGTGGACCAGCTAGCTGACAACAGGGATGTTGCCGGAACACCCCCCAGATCCCCCTGCTGGAGCGATGAGGGGACCT
>NW_015199113.1:0-971 GCF_001447785.1 Gekko japonicus | reverse complement strand
TAGAACTTAGGGGCACTCCGTTAAGTTGGAGGGCTAAAGATCCAGGACAGAAAAGGTAGAGTCTGAGACTTTTTAGTTTAGAAAAAAGGTGACGAAGGTGGGACGTGATAAAGATTCATAAAATTATGCATGGAGTGGAGACTGTGGATAGAGAGAGCTTTCTCTCCCTCGCTCATAACACTAGAACTTAGGGGCACTCCGTTAAGTTGGTGGGCTAAAGATTCAGGACAGACAAAAAGAAGTAATTCTTCAATCGATTAGTAATGTAATTGTGGAATTGGCTGCTGGCAGGTGTCATGATAGCCATGAGCAGAGATGTCTTTGAAACTGAATTATACAGACCCGTAGGTCCATCAATGGCTACTAGTCAAGATGATGAAAGGAAACCTCCATGGCCAGAGACAGTAAACCTCTAAATACTTGTGCTAGGAGGCAATAGCAAGGCCCTGTTTGTTGGCCCTCTAGGGCAACTGGTTGGCTGCTGTCTGGAACAGGACACTGGACCCAATGGATCATTGGCCTGATCCAGCAGGGCTCTTCTTATGTTCTCCAGTCACTATATGCATGCTGTTGCAAATTACCACATGCTGGGCAAGTCTTCCATAAGGTTGCCAACCTCCAGGTGATTGTAGAAACAACAGAGAGATCACGGGAAGGATGCAAACAATAACGAAAAACAACCGTGATGTTATATTATGAAAATATATTTAGACTACTGTTCTGTAGCGAATCGTATTTCTCCATCACATTGTAAAAATATATGCATACACACAACAGGAATTGCAAAGAATACCATTTCACATAACAGCTTTTTCTAAGTGTGCTGTGTGGATACCATTAGTTTACACGTCAACAATTCTAATCCGTGAATTGACACACAGCATGCTTACCACTTCAATGAAACAAATTCTTTCAGTGCTCAGGATTTTTACAATGCGATGGAGAAATATGATTCACTACAGAATAGTAGT
>NW_015199112.1:0-1155 GCF_001447785.1 Gekko japonicus | reverse complement strand
TTGCAAGAGTGCTAAAGTTTTAAGCATGTGTCATGATCCTGTCTCTCCCCCAAACCAATCCAGGAATGGAAAGGGAAAGGATCATGGACTGAGACAATGAGTTTTACACAAAAACCCAGGAGAGGTAGTCTCTCTCAGGATTTACAGACACATGCCACCAGGATCTCTAGCATAATCCCCTCACCAGCCTGAGATGAGAGATCCCAGAACCTCAGTTGGTATGTGGGGTTCACTCTAACAACCCTGTCCAGGGCTATACAGTTAACCTTATTGGTAGCACAATCTGGCAAAGCAGTGAAAAGCTTAGAGTCAATGTACATCAATCAGACACAGTTATAAACAGAATAAAAGTTTATTAGCAGATACTTGCAACCAGGCTAGAAGAGATTATAAAGTAACAAAACTTATGGCCCTTTGGCCCTAACTAAACATTAGAGAAGTCTGCATAGTTACCAGGGTAGTCCATAGTCAAAAGAGTCCATTTGGAATAAAGTCCACTAGGTCTCATCTTTGTCCAAGGTTCCAGCCATGTGCTTGAGAAATCCTTTGTTCTCTCCCAAAGAGCACGTGACAGAGATTCTGCATTTCAGGGTATATCCAGGAGCAAGCAAGAAAAGTGAGCTCTGCTCCCCGGGTGAGCTAATTTGAACCCCAATCTCATTAGAATTAGCTTTGGCCATTAGCCAATCCAATGCGACAGGTAATTTCCAAATTTGGCGTTGCCATGGTAAATGGGTGGGGGGTAGGTTGGGAGTATCAGTCATCTCCTGCCAGCAGTAAGATAACTCCAGTGCCCAGCCCACCTTGGTCCTACGTGGTGTTCTGCATGCTTCACTGAGGCATCTGGATTTATGGGGGCAATTTGGACAAATGGCCAAGCCATGTGGCGTCAGGGAATGAGGCAGATGCATTCCTAAAGGGAACCTGAAACTTCTAGAAATCACACAAGGGGAAAATGAAACTCTAAGAATTAATTTTCCTTTACAGCATGTTTTTATTTTAAGTTAAAAAAACCCTTTGTGTTTGTGTCCTTTATGAGCTTATATTTCTGTTACCTGGCATTACATTTTATGACGCATATGGCCCGGCCCAACAAGGTCTCATTTATGTCTGATCTGGTCCTCAAAAAAAATGAGTTTGACACCCCTGCAGTAG
>NW_015199111.1:0-1065 GCF_001447785.1 Gekko japonicus | reverse complement strand
GTCAGGTTTGACAACCCTGAGCCTAAAATCGCATCATCAGGCCCTGAGAGAAGAGATTGGGGATGCCCCTCCGAAGGCCAGCCTGGCAGGCCGTCCTTTGGCCATGGGGGACGCAGACAGTCGTATTTCTCACACTCAGAATTGGGGCACGTGGGGCCTTGTGGGGGAGAGGCCCCAAGCTCCTTTGGGTTCTGCGCCTACTTTTTGCAGGTGAGGGGGCGAGTCCTCCTCGCTCTTATCGACTTTAAAATGCCTCCCCAGATTGAGGGCTTCTTCTTCCTTCAACAGGGACTCTCACATGGGACGGGATTCTGTGCCTTCAGACTCACAGCCCGTATTCTGAGGGCGTTTCCACATGTGTGAAATGCCGTTCCAATCCACTCAGCGACCCTTTGCAAGTGGACTTTGCTATTTCGCACAGTGAAACCAGTCGCAAAGTGCATGGAAAGCGTGTTCTGTAGTGTGTGTGTGGAATAGGGTTCCCAGACCCCCAGTCCGGGCAGGGAATCCTGATTTTGGGGGGTTCTGCCCACCACTGGCCGGCGGGGGAAGCCCCACCCCTGAACAGCGATGTCACATGGTGATGTCACGTGAAAGGTGACATCATCGCGTGGGCGACCTCGTGTGCCGATGCTCTGCTTTTGGGGCCAAGCTTTGGTTTGAGCCAAATTTTAACCACAGAGGTCAAAGGCAGAGCGTCACCCCCCCCAATGTTGCTGACATGATGACATCACGTCCACGTAACGTCACCATATCGGGGATGTTGCCACCCACTCCCAGACTGTCCCCCAAATCCCCCCTGCTGCTGGTGTAACGATAGTGCCTGGCAACCCTAGTGTGAACCCTGGGAGAGTGCGGTCAAGTGGCAGCCCACGCAGGGGGTTCCAGGCAAGGAACAAACAAGAGGTGGTTTGCCGTTTGCCGCCTCTGGGTAGCAGTGCCGTCTTGCTTCCGAGATCAGGCTAGCCTGGGTTATTCTGGGCTAAGAAAAATGAAATTCTCAGACTGGCAGTCCAATGTTCCCTCTGGTTCCCCCACCCCTCCTGAGCAGTGTTCCCTCTAAGC
>NW_015199110.1:0-1068 GCF_001447785.1 Gekko japonicus | reverse complement strand
TTTCTGGGCTCTACACAATGGAGGCATGTCCCTGGAGTGAACCTGGAACTGGTGTCTTGTCTAGTTTGCCCATAAGCCTTGGATTCTACAGTGCTGTTCCATCAATGCAGCAGCAGTTCTTCAGATAGAATGATTTTTCTGTATGCAGAGGAGGGGAGGGAGATTTTTGTAGGTTTCTTGTTCTTGGGGCAGACTTCAAGTTTTCCCCCACACTGTTCCTTTGAATCCACTCACCCGCAGAAGAACAATGTCAGGTGCATAGAAGGCTGCTGGGAGAGGAAGGAGGCAGGTCTTCACTAGTATAACTCCACTCAAACAGCTAAGAATCCATACCTAACTGCCTGCTAAACGTCAGAGTGTCATATCAGTGGAAACTTTTTATTTCTGTCCAGGCAGTTCTGTTGTGTTTATGGAGAAACTCAGATTCTTAAAAAGAAACTGCAGACAACACTTACTGTGTGGAGAACCTATTAGTATAGGACACAGTTAACAAACAACTTATGTACTCACCTGTTTGGTGATCAAATGGGAGGTAGTTTTCTTCAGTTGGTCCAAATAGTTCTGACCAAGACGTTAGGGATTCACAGAGCATTGGATTTGGCAGGAACGTATTGTGGCTTACTGAGTCCAGCATCATCCTAAAATGTTATATTATTATTAGCATCAGTTACCACACTTGCGTGCTATGTGAAGAAACACTCCAGATACAATTTTTTTTTAAAAGTTTCCTAGTAGGCTGCAATGGTCAAAAACAGTAGATAACCGTATGTTTGAGATATTAGAATTATACTGGTGATGAAAAATGCTGTCAAGTCACAGCCAATTTGTGGCAACCCCAAGGCTAGAGGCATTCAGAGATGGTTTGCCATTCCCTGCCTTTGCGTCGCAACCCTGGTCTACCCTGGCAGTCTCCCATCCAAGTCCTAACCAGGGCCAACCCTACGTTGCTTCTGAGTTCTGATGAAACGGGCTAGCCTAGGTCACCCAGGTCAGGCAGGATTAGACAAATGGTCATTTAATTGAACTACAGTACAGAAATATATATCATGAAAAATAATTAGATTATGC
>NW_015199109.1:0-1073 GCF_001447785.1 Gekko japonicus | reverse complement strand
CTTCACATAGCCAAATATCATTACTCAGAGCACTTCAAGAATAGAGTTATTGGGGGGGGGGTCTGTTCCTCACTGGTAGGGTTTCCAGAGCATGGCAATCTGCACAAAGTGTGTGCACGGGGCCACAGGAAGTCCACAGCTTCATGAACATAGCTAAATTGTTTTTCGTCAAAATAGCTCTTAAGAGATTCTGGCAATTCCTAGAGCAACTGTTTGCCCTTTCCAGTAAGAAAATGAGGCTATTTTTTTTTCAAGTTTTCTCCTGCCACCACTTGGAGCAGTGGCGGGTAATGGAACTTGGGGTTAACCCCCCCCCCCCCCGGGCTCTTCAAGCAGTGGCTTGACAGAAATCAGTAAGGATTGCTTTAGCTTTGAGTTTCTTGCTCTGTTTTGGGGATGAACCACAGTGCCTATAAGTCACTTTCTTACTCTAGGATCCTATGGTTTTGTGGCTGAACCAAAATGATGGGTATCCAATTATCCACAGACTTCACGGAGCAAGATTCTCTTGCTTCACTGTCCCACTGCAATCCACTGAGCCCTGAAAACTTGTGCTCCTCAGGATCAGAGGTATGGATGGGCATGAATGGGGAAAATGCAGTCCAGCTCGTAGTGTGCATGGTTTGCGATCCATGGACCATCATGAACTTTTAGCACTAGATGAATTGGTTCCGTTCATAAAGTTCATGATGCAGTAGACTAGCCCCCTGGCATGCTAGAGACACCAAACTCAAATGGAATCTCCAGCTGACTCTCCTGTATCTGCCCTTCAAGTCTGATGAGCATTGGATTTACAAGGTTTGAGTTCCCCCCCCCCCGAAGAAAGTACCCCTAGGAAAGTGCAAGCTACACACACCAAACACACAGAGAACCTCACCCTGCCATCTGCTCCTCTACAATCTCTCCAAGTTGGGGGAAGATTATATTTCTAGGATCCCTGTTACAGACCCCCACAAAAGGTCTCCCCAGTGCTCTCTCTGGAAAAGACAGGTGCACTTCACCTGGGGAGACCCTCCTAGCCAGACACTGGAAGAAAGGCAGGTATTCCCCTATGCTCACAGCCCCCCCCCCCA
>NW_015199108.1:0-1080 GCF_001447785.1 Gekko japonicus | reverse complement strand
TGGCACACCTCTCTGGAATAACGAAGGTGCTTTAGAGCAGAGCCTACATTGGACGCCTGACGCAAGCCGGGCGGTGAGACGCGCCTACAGAGCCAGCAAGAACCAACAGAGTCAACTATCTCAATAAAAACAACGGAGCCAATAACCGAAGCTAAGTACCTTTCTGAAATTTAGAACAAATACTTTCATGTACAAGAGAGTTAAAATACTTGGCTTTAAACGCGGGGCTTAATGACTCAGAGGAGTAGGGAGAGGTGTAATATTGCTTTAAGACGGCCATTTTCATAACCCTGAACGTAAATGCTTAAACGAAAAGAGCCTTACTAACCTTAGATAAGCTGTTGAAAATACACACAAAAAAAAAGGGAGAAGCGTTGCCTTTGACTCATTGTGCTTTTCTTTTTTGTTATCTCCTCGCTCTGGTCTACAGGGAGCTTTGAGACCAGGGGCGAGATCGGCGGACGGATTGGGAGCAGGTCGGGCTGGAGGATCGGAGACGGGCCAGTTTTGGGTGCAGTCCGGAGGAACGGATCGTTGGTGCGGGCCGGCCGGCGGAGGCGAGCGACGGAGGGATCCGAGGAGGGCAGGCGAGCTAGTCAGGAGCAGTCCAGAGGGGCGGAGCATTGGAGCAGGTGGATCGGCGGCGGAGAGAGCCGACGAGCGACGGAGAGAGCCGAGGAGAGCCGAGGAGCCGAGGAGAGCGATGGAGAGAGCCGAGGAGAGCCGAGGAGAGCCGAGGAGAGCAGATTGATTTGAGCACACGTCTGTGCATCGGGGCGGAGTTAGGACGGCACCGGGAGTAGTGTGGCTGCAAAAAGAACTCTTAACCAGCTAAGGACCCGAAGAGCCGAAGACCCGAGCTGCCGAACAAGGGAACGGGGGAAGGAGGAAGAACGCTCTTAAAGGGACAGGACAAAATAAAAAGTGACATCACTTTTTAAAGAGACCTAAAGAGTTCTATAAAGAGACTAACTGTTTGGAAGACTGTAAAACTATTTACACTATTGTGATTATTGGGACTTGGGGGTGAAACCATAATCATAACTATAGCTTACTAAGGCCCCGTTCATACGAGCCCAT
>NW_015199107.1:0-1062 GCF_001447785.1 Gekko japonicus | reverse complement strand
CACCGCCTGGCCGGATTGGCCCATCACAGTCTTTTTCCAGACTTCCGAGCTTATGAGCTGGACCTTCCGTTCTCCGGCTAATACCTCCCCCATGGGGGTTTAGTGTGCCCCCCCTCTCTAAGGAGTGGTACCCATTTTATCTACTCGCCAAAGCTTTTGAACTGCTGGGTAGACGGCGAGCTGGTGACAAGGCTGGTAGCTCACACCAGCGTGGGCTAGAACTGACAGCAGCTCTGTTCAGTTCAGATGTTAACCAGAGGATAAATCCTCTGTGCGTGACTGAAGGGAAGCTGCAGCAGCCATTTTGTGGCTGGTCCTGCCTTTTGCAGCAGTCGTTTTTTGGCTGCACCCACCATATTGTGTCAGCATTCTTAAGGTGTCCACTGGCTTGAAAAGGCTGGAGCCCCCTGACTTGAATGAACACCAAAGGGTAGAAATTTTTATTAAAGTACAGCATTTATTTAGGGTTTATGTAATTTATATGACTGATTTAATTTCTATGTAAAAAGTTGCCTACAGAGGGAAACGGTTATGCAGCAGGATGCGGGAAGTCGTAGGAGTCCTTGAATTTCCCTTGAATTGTACCAATGTTATTTTCCTTGAATTATACCAATGTGGATCAGGCTAGTGTGCACTTATAAAGACAGAGAAAACTCCCGGGAACTTCATTCATGACACCCCCAGTGTCACACCTGGCTTGGCCCTGAATATGATGAAGAAGATGATGATGACAACCGCTATGACAACATCAAGAGGAGGTTCACCACCTTGGTGAGAAATAAACCAAAGGTCCAGGAAAGAAGTTTTACTTTTTGCTAATGCTCTGTGCACTGATGCTTCCCCTCTCAAAAGGTAAGATATTTGTGAACATCCATTACATCACCTAAGTATTAGTGAAAGAAATAAGAGGGAATGAAACACTATAGCAACCAACTACCCTCATTGGTAAAGTTATGGGAGAAAAGGAAGGGTATGTCATTACAGAGTGGTGCTCAACGATTGTATTTCCCAGAGCAATGAGGCAGGACCTAACCAGTTTGGTGTAATGGTTAAATGCACAGA
>NW_015199106.1:0-1073 GCF_001447785.1 Gekko japonicus | reverse complement strand
AAACAATGACTCTAAAACAATCTATAACAATGCAATAAAATCACAATTTACATACAGTACAACAGTACCCATAGCGGCAACCATAGAGTGCTATCATATTTGGTCTGGGTTGTTGAATGCTTGGCGGAATAGCTCCGTCTTCACTGCTCTCCAGAACTGGCGAAGATCCCGGAGAGCGCGGATCTCATAAGGGAGCTGATTCCGTAATGTTGGTGCAGCCAAGGAGAACGCCCTAGTTCTGGTAGTTGTTAGTTTGGCGTCCCTAGGGCCAGGGGGGGCTAGCCGGTCCTGTGACTCAGACCTCAGTGCTCTCCGGGGAACATATGGGGAAAGGCGGTCCCGCAGGTAGACACAAAGGTGGAAGAGAATCTTCTTACGCAATTCGCGTGGGGCATCAGCGACCAGAAGCTGCGAAGAAGGTTGATTGGTACCGCGGAGATCACGCTCGATGTTGCCCTCCAACTCGCCATCGCACACGAGGCCTCTCACCGAGATCGTCAGCCAGCAGTTTGAAGTTTTAAAAGCCATTCTTCTACCACGCAGAACTCCAGGCAGTTTACAATGGAAATAAAACATCAGTTAATTTTTTAAAAAGAAAATCACAAATGAAAAGACCACAATCTTAAAATTTCCAATTAGGACAGCCAATAATTTTTTTAAAACCCTAAATAAGTCAAATTATTTATGTTATTTATGGGAAGGGGGGTAACGGTGGGGGGAAAAGTAACTTTTTTCTCACCATAGAGAACAATGGAGGGGATAGGGGCAACCTGTTTGGGGGCCTGTACAATTGGTTCAATGTTCTTCAAACTTGGTTGGTATCTTGGGAAGAGGCTCCAGCAGCTACCCTGTGAGTTCCAGCCCCCAGAATATACCCTATGTTTTCGTCATTGACTTCAATGGCCCATAGGATATAATGGGGCCGAAATTGACATTCGGCTGGCCCTTTTTCAGGCCCGGTGTTCTAGCGAGGAGCCTGAAGAAGGCGGGGAGGGCAGCTCAGCAGTCCGTCCGTCCCCCGCAGTGGTTGTAGCTGCCGCCGAAAGCTGCGGCGGCGGCCATAAGTTTTTAAA
>NW_015199105.1:0-1086 GCF_001447785.1 Gekko japonicus | reverse complement strand
GCCTCTGCGTAGCAACCCTCGGCTTCCTTAGTGGTCTCCCATTCAAAAACTGACCAGGGCCAACCCTGCTGATCTTCCAAGATCTGATGAGATCAGGCCAGCCTGGCTCATCCAGGTGAAGGCAAGGGACAAGCAGAGGTGGTTTGCCATTGCCTGCCTCTGCGTAGCAACCCTGAGCTTCCTTGGTGGTCTCCCATTCAAATACTGACCAGGGCCGACCCTGCTAATCTTCCAAGATCTGAATAGCTGTCAGCAAGCTGCCAATGTGTCTTTCCTATATGTGTATTCAGTATGCCTAACCCACCCTATTGCCATGGTGAATGTAATCTGCTCTTGTGCACATGTCTACCCTCACCCTCATGCGCTCATCTTCTCCTCGGCTGTATTCCTTTCTATGTACGCTAGTATTGCTTTGAGGGAACGTTATCAATCCAAGGCCACAGGTGGTGAGCGGCAGGAGGCTTATTGCTTAGTCTGTATGAACATGTAGTGTGGGAATAGTCTAATTGTTTAACTGTATAGAACCGTTGCTTCTCAGGGTTCAGGCGCGCGATGGGCCTTTGGGGCGGGCGCGGGAACCATATCTATTGGCTAGTGTAATTATGAACCTGCTTTAACCTATCTGTCAAACGCACATCTCATTATTCTGAACAGAGAATCTGTTCTAAGTACTTCATGGCTTCAATAAAGTAAAACCTTCCTGCAAGTGTGTACTTCATTGCCTGCTGTGGGGTCTGACAATAGCCTGGCCCACCCAGGTGAAGGCAAGAGACAAGCAGAGGTGGTTTGCCATTGCCTGCCTCTGCGTAGCAAACCTGGGCTTCCCTGGTGGTCTCCCATCCAAATACTGACCAGGGCAAACCCTGCTTAGCTTCCAACCGGCAACCGAGGGAGGCTCGGCCTCTCTGCCCGACTCATAGGAAGCGTGCGGTATGCACTTCTGCAGGGAGTCATGTAACACGAAGATGTACCAAAACCCTTTTGTCTTTCTTCTCCCTAATGAATGAGCAAACCTGTTCTGCATTAATTCCACAAAGTTAACTCTGCAAAGTTAACGCTACAAAGAGCGAACCTTTTCTGCGTTAA
>NW_015199104.1:0-1073 GCF_001447785.1 Gekko japonicus | reverse complement strand
GCACCTCTTTTTCCACGAAATAACCCCTGCGTAGGCCCTTCAGGACAACCCGATGGCTACTTTGTGAGCCTGGATGTTGGGACTAGATGGCCCACGGGTCTGATTCGACAGGGCTCGTCTTATGTGCTTTTCTTTTCTTTTACTTCACTTTTGCCTCACTTTTGTCTCCAACGGGTACTCAGAGTGGCTGACATTGTGCTCCTTGCCTCCTTTTTATCCTCACATCAACCCTGTGAGGTATGCTAGGCAGAGAGTGTGGGACTGGCCCATGGGCACACTCAGCACACTTGCATGGCAGAGCGGTGATGTGAACCTTGGCTCCCAAACTTTAGTCCAACTCCCGCTCCCTCCACGCTGCAACACGCTGGTTTGCCGAAGGATTTGCCGAAAGAGAAGTTTGACGGTGCGTCTAGGAATGCCCGCAGGTATGCTGCACGGGCACGGGGAGAGGCAGCCCTCGCAGAAAAAAGGACACTAGAAATTAAAAGAGAGAAGCTGCGACATTCTCGGCGTCGGGGAATATTCCACTGCGGTCCAAGAATAGGTGACTGATCAATAATATCTGACCTACGTATCGACCAGCATGCCAACGCTAGTTAAGTGCTAGCACTTTTTTCTCCGGGGCTGCCCCTTCTGTTTTGCTGCCAGGGTCAAACCACACGCCAGAAACACACTATCTGTCTCCAGGCTTTGTCGCTGAAGAACTGATTCGGTTACAGTGTTGTGGGAGGCGGCTGCCAGAGCCTCTCTTCTGCAGGCCAACTGGGGATCAAATCCATCTCCCAAAATTGTTTTCTACCCACAAGGCTAAGAAGAGAAATATAGAAGTCCTTCCCCTTCCACCCCCCCCATGGGTGGAGAAGACACCTTGGAAAGACTGTGTCCTATTCAGCAAGGTACTCTCTTCTCTATCAGTACCACCACAATCCAATTCACTGTAACCTCCTTGGGGCGGGGACTTGACTGGGGTTTTGCTTCCCCACAGATATTGATGGTATCGTCAACCTTGTTAAACCATGCCTACCACAGACAAAAACCAGGAACCAAGTTCTTACGCCAAGAATTGTTATCTG
>NW_015199103.1:0-1101 GCF_001447785.1 Gekko japonicus | reverse complement strand
GAGGCCTGACCATAGCAGAATAGAGAGAAACTACCAACTCCTGTGATCTAGATGCAATGCTTCTATTAATGCATCCTAAGACTGCATTAGCTTTCTTCGCAGCCACATCGCACTGCAGGCTTATGTTTAGCTTGTGATCAACCAGAACACCCAGATCCCTTTCACATGTGCTGCTGTCAAGCCACGTCCCTCCCATTCTATATCTGTGCAACTCTCTATCTGTGCATTCTATACCAAGTGGCAAAATGTTGTGGTTCCCTTCCATTTCTGGCCTGCGGGTGCTTTATGGGCCACGGGGGGCGGGCAGTAGACCTTTCAAGGGGTGGGGATCCAGGAAGGGTGCCAGCCACAATGTAAATGATTCCTGTCCTCACCCATATGCTTGGCGGAACGTCTCTGCCTTACCGGCCCTGCGGAATCGCAGAAGATCCCACAGGGCCCTGATGTTAATCGGCAGAGAGTTCCACCAAGTTGGAGCCAGGGCCGGCTCACTCACTAGGTGAACTAGGCGATTGCCTAGAGCGGGACGGCCCTTAGGGGCACCAAACTGCACCCGGCCCCGTACTCTGGGAGTTTCTTGATTATTTGTGTTTTTCATTCTTCCTAAAATGCATTTATTTTTGAAAATTGGTGGGTGCACCGGGGGGGGGGCAGAAGGGATCCTCGCCTAGGGTGCAAAATAACCTGGAGCCGGCCCTGCCAGGGCTGAGAAGGCTCTGGCCCCAGTTGAGGACAGCTGGATGTCTCGATGGTGCCAACAAGAGCACTGTAACTGTAGGGTTCTCAGGGCAAGAGATGTTCGAAGGTTGTTTGCCGTTGGTTGCATCTGAGGAGCGACCAAGGTATTCCTTGGTGGTCTCCCATCCAAGTATGGACTAGAGCTGACCCTGCTTGGATTCCAAGTAGGGTCGACAGTCCTGGGTTGGGAAATCCCTGGAGATTTGGGGAGTGGAACCTTAGGAGGGCAGTGTTTTGGGTGAGGAGGGACTTCAATGGGGCCTAAAGGCCATAGAGTCCACCTACCAAAGTGGCCATTTGCTCATGACGAACTGATCTCTGCCACCTGAAGATGTGCTGCAGTCCTAGAAGATCTCCAGTCAC
>NW_015199102.1:0-1111 GCF_001447785.1 Gekko japonicus | reverse complement strand
CCTCCCCAGTAAAGGGGTCGTCACAGGCAGAAATGGATCTGCAGGTTTAGACGTCCTTTCGCTGCGGGAGAGTTCAGACGTTGGAAAACCCAGGGGGAACTCTGAACAACCTATTTCCCCCCGGTATGTTTATTCCGCTTCCATTGCGGAACAGCACGGGTTGCCTATGACTGTGCCATGGGAGGCAGATGTTCTTGTCTGGAGGGGCCCATTTATGGAAGGAGCTGTGGTGGGTCAGTGGTTAAGATGCCGAAATGCAGGCTGGAAGGTCGGTAGTTCAGCAGTTCGAGACCCGAGTGTGCCGCATGACGGAGTGAGCTCCCGTCTCTGGTCCCAGCTTCTGCCAACCTAGCAGTTTGAAAGCAAGAAATTGCAAGTAGATAAATAGGTACCGCTTTAGTGGGAAGGTAACAGCATTCCGTGCTTGTGGGCCGTAATAAAGGCTGATTGAGACATTGGCTGCAGTCACACTGGCAGCCTGGTGCGGTATGGTGGCCACATGTATAACAAAGCCTGTAAAATCCTTGCCTGTATAGTACAACCTTATTACGCATACAAGAGAATAAAAACCAACACACAGCTTGTGCAATAGTTCAGTTTTGCATAGTTTGTGGACACCTAGTCTCCTGGCTTTCTGCAAACTATGCAAAACTGATTGAAGAGGGGAAAGTTTGAGTCCAGTGGCGCCTTTAAGACCAACAAAGTTTAATTCGCACAAAAGCGTATACTCAGAATTAAACTTTGTTGGTCTTGAAGGTGCCACTGGACTCAAAAAGTTTTCTGTTGCCTCAGACCGACCCGGCTACCCACTTGATTGAAGAGGGCTTTTCTACCCCGGCAGGATGGTATCACTGTTACAAAAGGCTTCACAAAGTTACTTGGATAAATTATTGGGGACTGTGGACTGTACTACTGAGTATAGTTTGCTGTGGGTTAGCTTCTGTTGTGTAATTTTGCATCATTTAATGTGTCACGTTAACACTTTAAGTTTTGCTTCAGTTCTGTTTTGTAAACTTCTGGTCGGTTCTGCACCCCTAATCGTATTGCATTGTTTATTGAACGTTCATCCGCCTTGAGTCCAGGTGGGAAAGGCATACTATAAGTAATGTAA
>NW_015199101.1:0-594 GCF_001447785.1 Gekko japonicus | reverse complement strand
CACGTCAAGGCAGTGATCCATGAAAGAGTGAATCGTTTTAGTTGCTCTTTTACATTTTCCAATGCTATTTTTTTTTTGAGGTGTGGTGACCAGGACTGTACATAGTATTCTAAATGAGGCTGCACCATCAATTTATACAGGGCTGACTTGTTTTCAATTGCCTTCCTAATAATCCCCAGCATAGTATTTGCATTTTTTATTGCTGTCTCACACCGTCAAGATTTTCAGTGAGTTATCTACCACAACTCCAAGATCTCTTTCCTGGCCAGTCTCCAACAGTTCAGACCCCATCAACATGTATTTATAGTTAGGATGTTTGCCTCCAATGTGTATTACTTTGCACTTGCCCACATTGAACCTCATTTGCCACAATGATGCCCACTCACCCAGCCTCAACAGATCCCTCTGGAGCACCTCACAATCCTCCCTGATTATCACCTAGGGTTCCCATTCCTAGTTGGGGGCAGGGGATTGCCTGGTTCTGTGGATTCCTGCCCACTGCCAGCCAGCTGGCCGGTGAGAAGAAATCCCCCTCAGTGATGTTGCGTGATGTGGGCACGCCGAGGGCAACACTCTAGTTTTTGGACAAAACTC
>NW_015199100.1:0-1118 GCF_001447785.1 Gekko japonicus | reverse complement strand
ACAGCTTAGAGGGAGCATTGCCAGCTACTGTTCAACTATGACAACCTCCTCCTCCCGTGTTGTTTTGCTGAATAGACATTAACCCCCCCCCCCAACTGTGGTACGAAAAAAGGAAGGTACGGATAGTTTTAAAAAGATATGAAACAGTGACATGGGATAGGAAATAGTGACATATGAAATGGAATTTTCGTACTGCAGTATATCTCTGCAAAATAAGCTGCACTTACCAATATAACAGTTCTCCACTTCCCAAATTCCCCTTTTCAGTTTCTTTGGCTGAGCAGTTCCTTTGGTTGCTCTTTGCTTCACTGTCTGTCCCATCCAGTTGTTTAAATGTATACAAATATATGCTGACCCAGCCTAGGGAATTTAGGGACCAAACAAAATCTTTCTCTTGTCTTTGGCTAATAATGGCACACAAGAGGATGATGGTAATTCAAAACTAACTAACTACTTTATTTCACTTCTGAGTGGAAATGGCCAGGTAGGAATCAGGTTTAGGACTTAGAAGGTGAAAAGGCAATGGGAATGAAGTAACTGTATAAATATAAACAATAGATATCAAGTAGCTGTTGTGTTACACAGACAGGTCTTTAAAACAGTTGACAGAGATGTTTTGGCAGTCTCTGCTTAAATAAACAAGCGTAAGCTTTGTCTCAAAAATACTTCAGTTTGTGAAGGCAGGATCATTCACACAAGGTCCAGTTTTCCTTTTTTATTGTTTGATAGGAATCACTCTCCTTTACTAGGAGCTATTTCCCTCAGGGAAGGGCTACTCATCCCACTTCCTTAATTCAGGATCCTCTTTGATCCTCTCACTCTGCTTGATTCTCCTTCGCTGTTTTCAATCCACTCTCAACTGTCATTGGGCCTTTGGGAATGAGGTCTGCAGATGCAGCAAAAGGAATCCCATAAACTATTGTGACCATCAGTGTTCTTCTCTGACTCTTCAGCTGAGGTCCAGAGCATGTACTGTTTTTATGTGAATTTGATTTTTTCCAGGAATTTTCCTCTAGATGTTGCCTCTCTCATGGCATAGTCACTAAAATGGAAAACCAGGTGAAAATGGACAGTCACAACTTGCAGATTTTTCCATATGGCTAATGCACATTCTTCTT
>NW_015199099.1:0-1078 GCF_001447785.1 Gekko japonicus | reverse complement strand
AAAAACATGTTCCCGAATGAGAAGACCAAGGTGCACCTCCTTCCTGTTGCCAGATCTCTCCTGACCCCCTTGCACGGCAGAAACCGCGACTGCTGTTGTAGGACTCCCTCAAAGAATCAGGACCATTTTTCTAGCGATAGCCCTGGTACGATCTTCCTGCAGGACTTTTGTCCGTGACCTTCTCGAATCCTCTACAAGTACCGTTCAGCAGCAGCTACTGAAGGATCTTAAACAGATCCCATCTAAAGTCAACTGTGCTATCAGATCCCCTCGGGTTTGAAAGGCATTCCCAGACGACTGGCTCCACTGGCCTTTTGATGATCATGGCCTTGACCTCCCAAGGCTCCTATAGAACACATTTCTGTTTGGCCACTGCACATCTGTGTGTCAAGTATCAGACCCATGGGGTTTCTTTTTACTTGCACGCACGGTCAGAATGGTGAAAGCCATACCACCTAGAGGACCTTGCCCACAACGCTAGCCAAGCATCTTAAGACAGGTGAGTTACCCCTTAACCTGGATAGCCCAATCTAGCCCAATCTCATCAGATCTCGTAAGCTAAGCAGGGTTGGCCTTAGCCAGCATTCACAATACCAGGGTTGTGATGCAGAGGCAGGCAATGGCAAACCACCTCTGAAACGTCTCTTGCCTTAAAAACAAGTCTAGCTCGCCACCTAGTGGTGCATAATGCTAAAACAACTAGAACTTCTGGCTGCCAGACAATCTAAGCATCTCCTGGCTATTCCACACACGACGCCATACGATAATAATAATAATCCCTTAACACAACCACCCCCTTTGAGAGTTTCAAAAGATAGTGAAGGGTTTCTCTTTGGAGAGGGCACCCCTTCATTGCATATGAACAGATGACCTCTAAAATGGGGTTGCCCAACTGGCCCTGCCCAGGCTAAAACTACCTCCAAAGATGCCCCCCTCTTCTACCCCCTTCCTTCTTTTCTAGATTTCCGAAAGCTTCCCAGAGGAAAAGAGCTTTCCCAGGGGAAGAAGGGGCCGAAGAGCATGCCAGAACTTTTCTATATAATTCTTTCTCTCACTTTTTTGCCTTAATCCAGAAAAG